>NC_090304.1:39697500-39802500 GCF_039906515.1 Pseudorca crassidens | reverse complement strand
AAGTAGAGAGAAAGGGAAAGAGAACAAGCAAGGACGGCTAAATTAATTTTTGTGAATTTCTCTGCATGTTTTTTATTTCTTCATATTTATGAAATGAAGGGCAATAGTGTTAAAACACAATGTTTACCAAGCCAAATAAAACTAACATTAACAAATGGCATTATCTAGAAATGTGTCCTAGCAAATTGAAAATAAGACTTCTATCTAACCATTCTCCTTTACTGGATCACATACTGCTTTAACAAAGTTAATAGGACTTAACAATGAAATTACAAGAAGCCTGGGCATGAACAGTGTGTTTGGAACGATGGGGAGGGGTGGCAGTAACACCGGAGTGGAATTCTGATAGAGATATACTTTTCCACATCAATCCTGGAAAGGATTAAAGAACTTAACAATAATTCCAAGCAGCATCAGTCAAGGAACTCAGCCAACAACCCAGAAAGATTTTAAATTCAGTTGAAAAGAAAAGCTCTTAAGAGTCAATTCCCTGGTCAGTTCTAATTTTTTTAATGGACATTGTTTGAGAAGAAAGACAAAATACAATGCTAGTCATAAAATAAAGCTGCATTTGATCTTTCTGCCCACAGGTAACCTGGTTAAACTGCTGTGTCTCATACTGCAGCCTCCTCACACATCAGATGGGCTGTGATGTCTCCACTTCACAAGCTCAGTCCATCATTTAGCATTGGCCTTTTTTGATATAGCCTTCTTTTAAATGTCACAAAATAGGACAGCAAAAAGTCAACAGAAATAAATAGGGTAAGCTGAAGAAACTAACAGTCTATCAGAAGGTCCCCTGATAAAAGTTACTTTGTGGTGACTGCCTGAGAAAGGAACCCCTGTCCCAGTATACTAGCAGCTAATTTGAGTTCTGAATCCAACAGCAGTTTTAAAAGCTTTCCACTCTAAAGGGCCCCAGTGCATCATAAAGATAAAGGATTTCAGTACAAAACCACCACAAAGACCTCTATTATCTTATCAGTCTTTGGTTACAACAGCTGAACCAATATGACTAAATTCTGAATGACTTTTTTCAAAAGAGCAAAATACTGGAATTTCTTTGTTTTCTCATCAGTCAGCTATTGTCATTGCTCCCATATGCTACTATCTACTCCTTAGTAAATAAAAAGTTTAATAAATGCAGCAACTGTGCTCTTAGGAATCACTTAGGGACCACTACACAGGAAGTGTGGCTCAGGATTGAGGTACAGGCTGGGTTTGTTTTCACCCAATGTATGATAATTTCCTTCTTAAAATGTAAACAGCTCTCACTTAAAATGTCATTAAAATCTTACCGTGTATGAACAAGAGAAGGATACCTGGGAACTCCCTAAATTAAGTTCAATTCTCCTGTCTATTCCAGGCACACTCACCTCTCCTTCAGCTTCCCCTCTTTCTAGCTGCAAAAGGAAGTCTATTCCTGGATCAACTGAGGTCTATTCATGTTGCAGATCCCAAAAGAGCAAGAACAATCCATGGAATTCTGCCATCTAGGCTCCTAACCTCACAGCTGGGCCTTTAGCCCATTGTGCTTTATTAGCTCATCCTTTTGGGGTCCGGAAATGAAGGTATCCTGAAATATCTCTCCTTCAGTAATAAGACAGACTACCGTCACATTACTGCTCTCTATGGATAATACTTGGTCAATGGCTACATCTCTACAATTCACATACAAAAAGAGTAATTTATAATCTTTCAGAAACATGAAATTCTTTGGTCCTTTGGGGGAAAAAAATTATTTTTTTCAATATTGCCACCAAGTATAATAGGATTGGCTCTTTCTCCAGAAGTTCCATCAGAGCCAGAAGATAGGAAAGGAAGAATTAAGAAAAATAGACCTTACTTAACAAGGTATTGTCTTTTTTAAAATTTATTTATTTATTTTTGGCTGCATTGGGTCTTTGTTCCTGTGCACAGGCTTTCTCTAGTTGTGTCGAGCAGGGGCTACTCTTCGTTGCGGTCTGCAGGCTTCTCATTGCGGTGGCTTCTCTTGTTGTGGAGCATGGGCTCTAGGCACGAGGGCTTCAGTAGTTGCAGCACACAGGCTCAGTAGTTGTGGTGCACGGGCTTAGTTGCTCAGCGGCATGTGGGATCTTCCCGGACCAGGGCTCGAACCTGTGTCCCCTGCACTGGCAGACGAATTCTTAACCACTGCGCCACCAGGGAAGCCCCAAGGTATTGTCTTAAAAGACTTTATGTGGTATCTAATTTGATCATCATCCTAAATGTTGCTTTATTTTCATTTCACAGATGAAATACTAAAAGTAAAGAAACTTGACCAAGTCAGTGTATTTGATTGTATCTGAATTCAGGTCTTCTGATTCCTAATCCAAGGAAGTCTGGGGCCTAAGGGAAAACTAGCTATCTTCCCTTGCCTCAGACTTGAAATACATTGCAGGGAATTTCTAAAAGTTAGGAGCAATGCTCTAAGGGACCTAGAATTTTAATGCCACATAAGGCTTAGAAATATACAACTTCTTAGTAAGGGTTTGTTTACAAAATAAGAAGTTTAAAAGATAGGCTGGACAATTAGACAACCAAAAAGGTGAATAAGTTGATCTTTGATACCTTATAGATGTAAAAACAGATCTTGATATTAGGTGATACACCTGGAGTTACTCAGGAAATTAGCACCTAGCCTAGTAGTCAAGATCCTCTGTTATGTTTATTCCCCAAACCTCTTTCTCCTTAGTCTCCTCAATGAGAATATGGCCTCCTGGTTCTGAGCAAATACAAAGATTATGCAGACCATGACATTCCCAAAAATTCTAGATACAATATTTACAACACCCATGAAAGGCTGAAAAATATACTCAAATATTTCACACATCAAAGTGCACTGCTCTCATGGGGTGCAGTGTGCCTGCAGGCTGAGATAGTAAGGTGCTAGCCAAGAGGAAGTTACCTGGAGAAATCTAGGAAGTGTCCCCGGCAAGGTCTGAGGAACCTCTCAGATATAACTAAGGCTTAGGACAGTTGCCTGTACAAACACACCATATACCTTGCCCATTTCTAGGTTGTATTTGTGATTTGCCTAGTGTAAATCAGGGGAATCCCTGTCCTAGCCCAATATGCCTTATTGTACAATAATAATTGCTTAAACTTACACAGCAATTGCTTTATGCTAGAAAGAGCTATATATGTTAACTCATTTATTCCTCATAACAATCTTATGTAGTAGGTCATATTGCTTTCTGCATTTTAAAGATGAGGAAACTGAGGCATAAAACGGTCAAGGAATTGCCCAAGTCCTAAGCTTTTAAATCACATATCTAAGATTCAAAATCAGGCAGTTTGGCCATAGTCTCTGTCCTCTTAACCACGATGATAAATGGAAAACGGGACTCCTAAATGATCCACCTTCTCAAAACTACTTCACCCAGTCAACAAAGTAGCTGAAATTCTCCTTATAATCTGTTTTTGGTTTGTTTTTTTTTAATACTATGTTTCATGGGGTCCTTAGTAAAATGAAAACTTACCTAGGGAAGTATCTATGATACCCTTTGTTCTTTAAGATAGCTCAACCCACTAACACAAAATTGACCTTTCAGTCTAAGTCACAAATGTCCACCATTGTTTGTAGTCATCCTTCATTACTAACTGAATCTCTCACTCATACCCACTCTCTTTCTCTCCCTCTGATCTTATTTCCTCCAAATTCTAAACTCCTGGTGCTGAGACAACCCTCCTCTGACCCCCTCTGCCCCAGTCTCCCTCATCTGGATATCTATGTGTAACTCCACCGGAACTAGTATATGGACCTGGACTCTCAAATCATGGAATTCCGGATTTTTTCAAAGGCTGATTTGGTTGGTCCTCTGGTTTTTAGTGCCCTTTTTGGCTCCTCTAAGAATCCCCTATTCCAGGTCTGGCATAATGAAATGCATCCCTGACACAAATTACTTGATCAGCAATCTACATAGCCCAGTCCAGATAACCAGTTTGTTCTGTATTGTCTGTAGGTATCAGGACATCCGAGTGGGCTTGGATGTTGCCAGTGCTAATAAGACTTTGAAGGGAAGGTATGTTAAAATTTTTAAATTAAAACAAAACTGAACCAAGGGAGATTGTTTGTGTTTTTACATAACAATAGATAGTTCACAGTTTCTCAAATTACAGCACTGAGTATCTGATCAGATAACAGGCCAGTAATACAGATTCTACCCATCACAAACTCAGATTATGAGTCTGTAGAGGGAAAATGGAAATGGAAATTTCATATTGATTCTAAAATTGCTGTTTTTTGTTCTGTCATAGTTGAATACAGCTGGATAAATAGCATGTTCTTTTCATTCTCAATTTTGACTTTAACAATGATTTCTGGGTACAATAGGTGCTATCATCAATCATCATTTTATGAAGACACATTATGTTCAGAAAGCTTTTTAGAAGGTTATCTAATGTTATCCATGTAGAATTGACAATATTCAAGGCATAAATATTAAGGAATGCCAAAGAAAGCAAGACAATTAAAGCCTGGGTCCAGAAATGAGCCAGGGTCTCCCATCACAGGATGATTTTGAACATGCTGAAGTAGAACATGAACAAAATATTTTTTAAAAATTACTAAGCATTTAAAAAATTAAATTAAAAGTCAATGTATGTTTGGCCTATAAACAAAATTAGTTTAGTCACAAATAGGATGTCCTATTCTCATACTGGGACATTCTCTTACAAATGCATAGATAAGCGTGATTCAAGGTTTTAAAATTTATGATCACTCTATTCAATAATTACAGGTTACAAATGGAATTTAAAAAGAAGTGTATAAAAATCACTTTCTAATTTCCTATTAGAATGGTTTTAAAACTCCAACCTGCATGAGAGTCTTATGTACAAAGTAAAAAAAAAAAATTAAAAAAAGATCACTTTCTAACATAACTTTTAAATGTTCACAGTTTTACAATTGTCAAATGAATAAAAATAAAGATTTTTAATTATTTTTTTTAACTTGAAAGCAAAAGCTGGATATGTGATCCAGAGGCAGGAAGGGGAAAATATATTAATATTTGAGCCTCATAGGAAATAGGATGCCACAATCAACATGGTAATACTGAAAAATAACCTCAGGAGTGTTGGACACGACCTTTTGAAGAGGCAAACGTCTGAGAAGGCAACCAAAAGACAATTGCAATAGTTGCATTTAGAGGTGATACTTAAAAAGATCTTTTCTTGTAAAAGGTGATTATAACACCAGTGGTCCCAGAATAATTACAGTGGCAGCAGGCTCTGCAAACATATAGATCTCAAATGACATCCTCCCTCCTGGACTCTCTTGGCTCCCCTCCCAGGTTTAAAGGCTCTGCTGCAAATTAGATAAGAATCTTAGAGCTACTCATAATTCCAAAGAGAAAACTGGTGGGGAGGAAGAGCAAATGACAGACCACAATGGGTACTTCCTACTGTTAGCTCCATAAGGGCATGGTCTATGTCACATGCTTCTCTATGACAAAGCACAGGCAGTGCCTACCACTTATTTTGTGCTGAGTAAAGTTAAAATGAACCTAATAACCAACTCTAAATCAGTAGTTCCCAGAATAGTTGGAGATAGGCAGCCAGAGCCATTAACAAACCAGATGGAATTGCTCTGAACTTCAGCAGTATTTGATCCATGTCTGAGTTGCTTTCTGTTTGGTAACCATTGTAACTAACTGAATTTAATGGCTCTCCCCACTGCTGTGTAAGCAGCAGAAAATCAAATCCAATAAAAAGATAGAGATAAACAATAAAATTTGGACAACTAAAGAAATGTAGATTCAGATTCAATAAACATTTTTTTGAGCACATAGGACAGTCCAAATACTTTCTGTGTGCTAGGGTTAATACTTAGCATTTTTATCTGTTTCAACAAACTTGGGAAAATGAGGCTGAAGAAGGTTAAAAATATGTCCAAGATAACATACTTATAATTAATAGAGCCATGATTTTAAGCCGGATGGTCTGATCTTCAAACCCAGACTCCTTCCAGTAAACCACAAATGTTTCTTGGAAAAAAAAAAAAACTAGTTAAAGACAACGACTTCATACAGTCTTCATGAAGTCCTTCTGCATTTTTTAAAAGTTAAATACCTTATTGGTAAATATAATGGTATTACAAAGGTAAACTAATTTATATTTAGAACTATTACAATTTAATATTATTTAAGTTCTTGTGAATAGTATATGAAGTCTGATGGCTAAGGGGACTGAGTCTACATAAATAGGTTTGAAAATGTTCTACTCAGAAAATGTTGCACCTAGAAATTCAATTTGAATTGTAAGAAAAAAATTTCAAACAGTTCTATGAACACAAACCACAATTTAGAAGGCAGAATCAACTAAAGGGCTATATAAATTATATGGACTGCACAATTCTACAGGGAACATTTCAAAGGAATTTACATATATCATTGTATTAACGCTTTCTAATACCACCTTCTTCCAATAAAATTGAATTATATGCCAAGACAATATAATCAGAGAACAGGTTCTAACTCTTAATTGCCCAAAGAACTGCCAAAGAAGTTATAGTTGACTGGCCAACTCATTTGCCTATCCGTATGCCACCAAAGCTCTTTCAGGAGGATTTTTTTTTTTTTTTGCAGTACGCAGGCCTCTCACTGTTGTGGCCTCTCACTGTTGTGGCCTCTCCCATTGCGGAGCACAGGCTCCGGACGCGCAGGCTCAGCGGTCATGGATCACGGGCCCAGCCGCTCCGCGGCATGTGGGATCTTCCCGGACCGGGGCACGAACCCGTGTCCCCTGCATCGGCAGGCGGACTCTCAACCACTGCGCCACCAGGGAAGCCCCCAGGAGGATGTTTTTTAAAAGTATACTTTAGATGACAAAATCCATTCTTTGGCTGAATTTCAAAAGCTGAAAGAATGACCCTGACTGTGTCACTATAGACTGATCCAGATTAGTGTCTTTCAACATTTTAAAATCTATGCCCCTTACTCAGCTTTCTCACTGTACATTTTGTATACCTCCACTAGCCAAGAAGATTTTGTTCAGCTGATTCACTTTCTATACTTTAAGAAAATAATAGGTGTACTGAATAAGCTTTTACAAACTATAAGCAACTTCACTTGAGATTTCTGACCTAACTTGTCAAAACAATTTTAATTAAGTTAAATGGATATTTGCAGCTTTTCTTTTATACCTATAAGTTTAAAACAAAGTTGAAAAATTTTAAAGAATTCATTAACTTTATAAAAACAATGCATTCTTACCATCTTATTGACAAATCTATAGCATATCTCTTAATTTCTTTTAAAAAATCTTGGGCTTCCCTGGTGGCACAGTGGTTAAGAATCGCCTGCCAATGCAGGAGACATGGGTTCGAGCCCTGGTCCAGGAAGATCTCACATGTCACGTAACAACTAAGCCCGTGCACCACAACTACTGAGCCTGTGCTCTGGAGCCCGCGAGCCACAACTACTGAGCCCATGTGCCACAACTACTGAAGCCCACACGCCTAGAGCCTGTGCTCTGCAACAAGAGAAGCCACCGCAATGAGAAGCCCCCACACCACAACGAAGAGTAGCCCCCGCTCACTGCAACTAGAGAAAACCTGTGCGCAGCAACGAAGACGCAATGCAGCCAAAAATAAATAAATAAATAAATAAAATTTATTTAAAAAAAATCTTCATAGGTTCCTTTCTGTCTATATATTTAATGTGTTGTGATTCTAGCAGTATTCAATTACATGCACCAATGACATATTTTACTTTGTTATATTCCATGACAAAGACAATTTACCTAATCACCTTTTTGACAACAAGAACAGATAAACTCTTCTAAGTTACTCGATATGTCATTTGTTTTTAATTTGTTTACTATTAGTTATTTCCCCAGCCAGCACCTAGAACAGTTCCAGACACATAGTAGATCTTCAGTAAATACTTGTTGAAAGGAATTCTATTATGTGAATACATTCATATAATTCATCATCCAAATTAGGACATTTCTTAAATGACAGGAGGCACCATTAATTACATCAAGAACACATGTGTAAACCAGGACAATCCCAGGTAAGCCAGAACATATGTGTACCCTAGTCATAACATTCTCATTTAATGTCAGTTTTTGACTAAGTAATATTACATAAACAGAACTCTGTAGTTAATAAGTAAACTTTATAAAAATTCCATAATATGAATTTTATGTTGTTGGTAAAACTGAAATATGAATGACACAATTCTATACAATAATTAGGCTCAATTCATCAGTATTAAAAACATGTAGAAACTCATAATAAACAAATATAAATAACAGACCCCTTATCTAGAGTAAACCTAACAATGTAAACATGGTTTCATGGAGCCTGAACAAATGCTCCTTATTTATCAAGGTATTTTGAAGAGAAATTTTTAATTTAACATTCATAGAAATAATCCATTTTCCATGAAATGCAATTCCCAATTGCAATTCACAATTAAGGTCGTGCTCATTTTCTCATTTTAGAAGAGACAAACTTATAATTTTACTTAATAATTAACTAAACAACACAAAAATGCCCATGTAAAAAATGAGCATATTAAAATATCTAAATCTTACAGCAACATATCATTACAAATTTTAATTTTGATATTAAGTACAGCTGTGTCTTTCATATGATGAAAATATAAAGACATAAATCAATGAAAAAGTTATATTTGCTTCTGAAGATTCTAAGACCACCTTGGGTTATATATAATGAAGTAATGAAAATTACTGTAAAGGAAGACTAATGAAAAGTCCTGTTTCGCATAAAAATAATAAAAACGTTCCCACTTTAAGTATAAAATTCAACCTTTTTTTTTTTTTTTTTTTGCGGTATGCGTGCCTCTCACTGTTGTGGCCTCTCCCGTTGCAGAGCACAGGCTCCGGACGCACAGGCTCAGTGGCCATGCCTCACGGGCCTAGCCGCTCTGCGGCATGTGGGATCTTCCCGGACCGGGGCACGAACCCATGTCCCCTACATTGGCAGGCAGACTCTCAACCACTGCGCCACCAGGAAAGCTCTAATGACCTTTTAATAAACTCCATGGGAAGAGTATTTCCCTCAGTTCTACAAGGCAATATTAGAAAATCTACATGCCTAGAATTATTCCAGAGAGTTTATAATTTAGTCTCTAAAAAATTAACAGAAACATTGTTTACCCAATTTCTTACAAATATAGCAAAATAAATAATTCCCAAATTATGTTAATTCCCAAATTAAAAGGAAACAACCTATACATCCAGAACTGAGCTTCATTTGAGTCCTAAATTATATCTTAAAGCTTATACATAGGCAGTTCAAATCAGACATTACCAAGCATAGCTTTTAAAGTGGGGGAGGGGAATAGAAGGTTCTAAATGAAATACAATTCCTACTTTAATCCCATAAATAAATGTATTTAATAAAGTATAGTTAATTACTAAAGACTAACCTATAATTAAAAAACTGAAGAATCTAAACCAAGTGAAGATTAAAAGGCACTGTGAAATCAAGCAAACAACAAGATACAAGAAAATCTATTAAATGTGATTTGGGGAAAAGGGTTCTGTCATTCCCGGAACTTTTCAGGCACTGCTTTATAGGAATACCTGAGTTATGGTGTAACAGGGTTAGTTCACAGAAGCAAAAGATACATCAGATGCGATAGAAATAGTTTTTTCTTTAAAAAAAGGAAAAAAGTCTAAAACATTTAGACTTTTAGCATTAATTAAAAATTTTCAGGACTGCATAGATCCAAAAGCAAGTGATTAAAACATCACTACAATCCAATACAACTAAATAGAGATTTGGTGTGAATTTGGAACCAAATTCATTTTAACAATAACTTAACATTTGTATAAAAATTTAGTTTTCCAACATATTTATTTAAGCAAAAAGTGAATGAGCCAACTCAGAGCAGAAAAAACGTAGGAGAAAAGTGACTCAAGCATGTATCAGTCTTCTGTGTGGCAAGGAGATGAAGGAGACAAGCAAGACTCTCCCAAGAAGATTCACAGTTAGAGTTTTGGGCCAGTGTATTCTAGGTAATAAAATATACCTTAGATTCAGGCAAAACACTTTCAAGTTTTAATTATCATTGCAACAACCAAAGACAAGTGAGTTCCCAGATTATCAGTCATGGTTATAGTCAAATGTAAACACTTAAATCCATTTATGAGCTAAATATAAACATCTTAAGTAGCTGCTGTTTGGAATCACCTGTGTAACTGAGAGCACAGGTAATCAAGATTTGACTACATATACTCTTTTGTTCCTTCCATTTGTTCAAATAAACTGAATAATCAACACTTGGTAAGAGCCAAGAAGAGTTTCTCTGGCAACCCAAGAAATATAAGGCAGAGATCGTCAACAAGGGTGAGGTGATCTTATTACTAACATTCATTTCATTATCACTACAAAATAAAAACCACAGTAGAAATTCTACCAGGATAGTAACTCTACCAAGATAAAAATATACAGAAGTAATTATTCAGTAACAGGCTACTCATTTTAACTTTCTTTCTATTTGAGTTAGTGAAGTGATAAAAATCTACCATAATAATGGTCTTAGCCTAAAATCTTATGTCAAAATGTGTTTATAAGTTTATTAAATGTTTAGTTTGTAAAGGTGAGTAGACCTGAGTGACAACGTTGTTTCAGCTAATCTGTGCATGAAGATAAGGCAGATATAGTAGTAATCAAAACAACCCAAAAAGTATTAGAAAGGGTTTTCACCTACACTAGGTTTTTTGAAACTTAAAACCACCTTGTATGGTAGTTATTATTATCACCACCAATATTATTATTATCACCACCAGTATACAAATGAAGAAAAAGACACAGGGAGGACACAAGATTTACCTAAAATCACACAGGCAGAACTTAAACCCTAACTTCAAGCCTATTTCCCTTTTGACTTCAAAACACCTGTTCCTTCTAGACTGACATTCTGAGAACAAATTTTCTCATCTTGAAGTTTCACAGCTCTCATTAGCATCAAAGTAACAATGTGGTTATTTTTCCCAGTCTGAAGTCCCAGACTGACCCCATACACTGGAGAAGTAGAGACCTGGAAGAAGATACAGGGGTGTGTGTGTGTGTGTGTGTGTGTGTGTGTGTGTGTGTGTGTGTGTGTGTGTGTGTGTGTGTGTGTGTGTATCTGGTATCTGTATGTAGATATAGCTCCAAATGTATTTCCCAATTTGATTATAAAACAAACTGTTGTTACAAAGCTCATTGCATATCTGAGCTTTTTAAAGGGAAAAAGGAAACATTATGAAAGAAAAAAAATCTTGCATTTTCCCCAATCAACCCACCTTATTTGTTCCCAATTATTTTCCATCACTGTTCTACTACCATTAATCTAAATCTGAGGTTGATTTTTTTAAATTTTAATTTATCTTATCTATTAAAAAATAAAGTGAAATGTCTTTTTAAGTTTATTCGTGTAGACAATCGTAAACTCAGAAAATCATTGTTGTAAAGAATCAAATAAATCATTCAACTCCCAAGATTTACAAATCAGAAAGCTGAAAGCCAGAAGGGGAAAGGAACTGTCTGTTGTCATACAGTTAATTAGATAGTGACAGAGTTAGGACTAGAACCTACAGGTCTTGCCTGATCCTCAGTTCAGAACCCCTTCCACTGTAACATGCCACCTCTTAAAAAATCAGGTGAAATAGAATATCTGCAGGTTCTACATCCTTGGATTCAACCAACCATAGACAGAAAAAATTCAGAAAAAAAAATTCCAGAAATTTCCAAAAGGCAAAATTTGAATTTGCCCCACTAGCATTTACATTGTATTTACAACTATTTACATTTATTAGGTATGTAAGTAATCTAGAGATGATTTAAAGTACATGGGAGGATATGCATAAGTTATATGCAAATATCACCTATTTTATGTAAGGGACTTGAGCATCTGTGGTTTGGAAGGTGGGGTGGTCCTGGAACCAATCCCCCATTGATACGGAGGGATGAGCATAATCCACTTTAAATCTCTTTCAGAAGACAGTTGATTTCGGTAATTATTTTCCTCAATCCAGTTAAGAAGCAACATGGATTTCTTTACTTATTTTAGCATTTTAATTCCTCAAGTCTATCATGTAATCTAACAATGAAATGCTAGTCAAATGACAGAAGCAATCAATAGGAAAATGCTTTAAGAAATACAACTTGTGCAGTGATACTAAGACTGTCACTCTGGAACCTCAACCTCAGTTGAGTTTTCACATGTGCTGGTTTAGGGAGATTGATCATAGTTTAAATGATGCTTTTTCAGAAATAGCAAATTAGGATGTTTTACAGGAAAAACAGTTACATATGAACTTTAAGACTTCAGTGCCCGCCATTGCTCAAATTTAACAAGTGGAATACTATGGGCCACAAGAACCTCTGCATTTCATTGGGCCATGTATTTGAAAATCTGAGCACCTGAGGGGTTCTGCAGAACCCTAATTTCTTTTAAATAAGAGAAAGAGCCATATAAAGAACACTAATCTAAGTTTCTTAGGAAACAAGGGGTCATAACAACAACAACAAAAAAGTGATTAAAAAAAAATCAGTGGCACTTTGGGAGTGTAAACCAACAGGAATGCTGAAAGTTACAAAGATTTAACAGACAAAACACTCAAGCTGAGGCCAGATAAATCACATAAGTTTGTAGCACTTAGTAAGGGTTTGTTGTTTGTTAGTATACAGAGAATGACAGAAATAGGAAAAAATTAAGATTCAAAAACAGTATGATGCTCATCTTATAATTTGCAGGGTGTTTAATAAGAGCTATAAAAATTTTATTATCTATGAAGTTGTATAGTGAAAAGTGACTGGAATTTAAATCAGGATATCTGGGTTCTAGTTTCAGTTTTGCCACTTGTACAGATAGCTCTCTGGGCCTCCAT
Source organism: Pseudorca crassidens (assembly GCF_039906515.1). Taxonomy (NCBI): domain Eukaryota; kingdom Metazoa; phylum Chordata; class Mammalia; order Artiodactyla; family Delphinidae; genus Pseudorca; species Pseudorca crassidens. The sequence continues at coordinate 39,789,651 of NC_090304.1, read as the reverse complement.
TTCCCCACTGTAAAATGAGAGTGGACTAGATAATCTATAAGGGCACTTCTAGTAATGGGCTATAATTCTAGAAATGTTCCTTGAGTGTAGACTTTCTGCAATTTTAATGTTTTATAAAAATCATTCAATCTTGCCTGTATCTGTTAAAATCATTAATATCTTGGTAGCATGAGAAAAAAAAATTTATGTTACCAAGAAGAATGAATGTAAACATATTGTATATATATTCATTAGGCTAACATTATATGTTAACATACAACCCAGGATTAACTTTTCAGATGTGATTTTTTTTTTAGTTAATTTTGAGAGTAAACTTCACTGAATTCAAAATATCATTTTCTTTTACCATATGTGACATTATAATTAATGTCAGTTTAGCCGGAAAACTCACTAATTTACAAAATATATTTTTATCTCTTTATGTTTACAAAAGAAAAAACCTCTACCGGAATAAAAGCAGAATACATAAGTTGAAGTTACATCATTCTGTAAATGAGGAAATACAACTTTTAATTTTTTGACTTATCACAGTTTATCTGTAAGTTCACTGAGTTTTGCTTGTATATTTTAATAATAATCAGACTGAGGAAGTAGTATGGTGAAGTGTTTAAGAGCAGGGGATCTGGAGCCAGATTTTAAATCTTCAGCTCTACCATTTCTTAGGGATATAACTTTGATCTTATTGATCTCTTATCAAATTGGAATAGTACAGGGTGTGTACAGACCAAGAGAGTTAATATAAGTTCATAAATGTGAAGCAGTTAGAAAAGTGCTTTCACATAGCAAACACTATTATTTGCTATTATGGTCAAATAATGTCTATATCAAAATCCATTTCAGAATCTATCTTAACAATAAAGAACAAAAGTTATATGATTTAAAAATATTATGATTTATTTTATTCTAAATGTTTAATAAAGTTCTAAAGTCACAGACAATTTCATTGACTATAAAATGTCACTTTATTCCAACCTCCTGAAAGTTGGAAATTCATGCATGGTAGAAAGGATCATGTCACTCTCCCACTGAAACTCTTCAATGACTCTCCTCTAATAAAGTCCAGCCTTTTAAAAATGGTTTACATACCCTTTCATGATCTTGTCCTTGCTTGCCCATCTAGCGTCATCTCTCATATTTGCTTTCCAACTTTAACATCTTCCCACCTCAACAACAAAAATGCACACACACGTACACACTTTTTCCCCTAAAAACATGAAATTTCCCAGAAAAGTAATTTCTCGTGTTTCTGGGTATCACCCATACTACTCACGTTGCCTGAAACATTCTTCCACCCATCTATTTACCATAGTATTACTTTAAAAATGAGAAACTAGAAATAAACCAATGCTTATTGATAGAGGAATGGATGAACAAGTTTATTAATAGCTAGGAATTGTATGCAGATAGCTCTTAAGATAATGTAAAGAATTGATTCATTCATTTAACAAATATTTATTGAGCACCTTCTATGTACTGTTCTAATTTCTGGAGATTAGTGACTGAAACAGACAGAAACATTATCCAAGAGTGAGATAAATAAATCTATATTAAGGAAAAAAAAGAAGTTGCATAACTTAGTTTTACTTTAAAAATCTTATTTTTAAAATAGGCTAGGAGGGAATATTATGTTATTCTTTTTATACTTCTATACTGATATCATACAGTAGTGTATATTGATAAGTGATGTTATACAATTCTTGGAACTATTAAGAATAAAATGTGTCTTGCTCAAGGTTAAGTAATTATGAGTTATTTATAGGTTACTTATAAGTTATTTCTTCCCATTATTAAAAAGAAAACATTTTCACTAATGGTTACTTAAAGTTAAAATAGAATTTGAGGTAAGAAGGTATTTAAAGAAATTGATTTCCTTCTAAACTAATGTTTTAAATAATTGTGGGTACACTCTATAACAATCAAAGATTAAACAAAAATAAACATCTAAATTTCTGGGAAGGGAATGCCTATTCCTTTCACTAGCTTACTTATACATCTATCTCTTGATTTCCATATATTCAACTCATACTTTCCAAAGAGCATTTTGGATATCATCAGGGTATGAATATAATATATTCATGCACCTAAATTATATGTAAAATACTAGGCTTACAAATCCACTGTGATCTTTTTTGCCTTTTCACTGTATTGACATTTACCCTATTAGTACAAAAACAGTGATGGGTAAAATTGCTGGTGCCCTAGCACAAATCAAGCCAGTGACTCTAAACTGTACTAGTTAGTGGTCACTGAAGTCTTTGCAACCAAGTATTGTTTTAAATGTCAGTTTCACTTTAAAACTCCTGATGAAAGTATACAAACAATAATGTTATTAAATCTCAATTTAAGAGTGTCCTTTATAAAATAATAGTGTAACCAAATAGGAAGTACATATAAAGAATTTCTGCTGCATGTTAAACCGGTTTTCTTGAAGAAAAGCACTTGTGTGATTCTTTGAGATCCAAACTAACTGCTTTTTCCATAGTGTACCATTTTTACTTGAAAGAGTTGACAGACAGGCAGAGAATAGTTATTCAAACTTGGATTTTTAAAAGATATTTTCTCAAAAATAATACAAAGTGAGCCTTTCACTTCAAGGAAAACAATTGTATTTGTATTTGTTTTCAGTAATAATATCTGTGCTTCCAAGTTAACAAAAATGATATTAACGGATGAGATTTATCCATATTGTATCATAAAATACACCAACATTTGGAAACTTTGTATAACTCAGTGATTCAACATTTTCCAAATGACAAATACATGTCATAAAATCATACACTGGTAAAAGTTCCATTCAAAGTACAAGTAAGACCAGTGGATTTTAATGTAATAAAATATGAAGAATTCCTTATGTTTCAGATTCCAAATTGCAATTAACCTTTATACTACTTGTAAACTTTGGTGTAGTACAAAAAACATCCACAATTATCTGAAAAATACTATTAAAATACTCCACTTTCTAAATGTATATATGTGTGATACTTCACATACTTCAATCAAAACAACATATTGCAACAGATTGAATGCAGAAGCAGACATGAGAATTCAACTATCTTCTACTAAGCCTGACATTAAAGAAATTTGTAAAAAAGTAAAATACTTCTGCTATTCTCACCAAATTATTTTTTAGATATTATAGTTATTCTTCTAAAACTGTTTTACTTATTTTAACAAGTGATAAGTTTATTGTTATTTTCAATGAAGTAACAAATAATATTTTTTAAATTTCTTGGTTTTAATTCAACACCTATTTATGATAAAAACTCTCCAGAAAGTGGTCATACAGGGAACCTATCTCGACATAATAAAGGCCATATATGACAAACCCACAGCAAACATTATTCTCAATGGTGAAAAACTGGAAGTATTTCCTCTAAGATCAGGAACAAGACAAGGGTGTCTACTCTCACCACTATTATACAACATAGTCTTGGAAGTCCTAACCACGGCAGTCAGAGAAGAAAAAGAAATAAAAGGAATCCAAATTGGAAAAGAAGAAGTAAAACTGTCACTGTTTGCAAATGACAGGATACTTTACATAGAAAATCCTAAAGGTGCCACCAGAAAACTACTACAGCTAATCAATGAATTTAGTAAACTCACAGGATACAAAATTAACACACAGAAATCTCTTGCAGTTCTATACATTAACAACAAACGATCAGAAAAAGAAATTAAGGAAACAATCCCACTTACCATTGCAACAAAAAGGATAAAATACCTAGGAATAAACCTACCTAAGGAGGCAAAAGACCTGTATGCAAAAAACTATAAGATACTGATTAAAAAAATCAAAGCTGACACAAACAGATGGAGAGATATACCATGTTCTTGGACTGGAAGAATTAATACTGTGAAAATGACTATACTACCCAAAGCAATCTACAGATTCAATGCAATCCCTATTAAATTACCAATGGCATTTTTCACAGAATTAGAACAAAAAATTTTACAATTTGTATGGAAACACAAAAGACCCTGAACAGACAAAGCAATCTTGAGAAAGAAAAAGGGAACTGGAGGAATCAGGCTCCTGGACTTCAGACTATACTACAAAGCTACAGTAACCAAGAGAGTATAGTACTGGCACAAAAACAGAAATATAGACCAATGGAACCAGATAGAAAGCCCAGAGATAAACCCACGCACCTATGTTCACCTAATCTATGACAAAGGAGGCAAGTATATACAATGGAGAAAAGACAGCCTCTTCAATAAGTGGTGCTGGGAAAACTGGACAGCTACATGTAAAAGAATGAAATTAGAACACTCCCTAACACCGTATAAAAAAATAAACTCAAAATGGATTAAAAACCTAAATGTAAGGCCAGACACTATAAAACTCTTGAGGAAAACACAGGCAGAACACTCTTTGACATAAATCGCAGCAAGGTCTTTTTTGACCCACCTCCTGGAGTAATAAAAATAAAAACAAAAATAAACAAATGGGACCTAATGAAACTTAAAAGCTTTTGCACAGCAAAGGAAACCAAAAACAAGATGAAAAGACAACCCTCAGAATGGGAGAAAATATTTGCAAATGAAGCAACGGACAAAGGATTAATCTCCAAAATATACAAACAGCTCATGAAGCTCAATATCAAAGAAACAAACAATCCGGGCTTCCCTGGTGGCGCAGTGGTTGAGAGTCCACCTGCCGATCCAGGGGACACGGGTTCGTGCCCCCGGTCTGGGAAGATCCAACAAGCCGCGGAGCGGCTGGGCCCGTGAGCCATGGCCACTGAGCCTGCGCGTCCGGAGCCTGTGCTCCGCAACGGGAGAGGCCACAACAGTGAGAGGCCTGCGTACTGCAAAAAAAAAAAAAAAAGAAAAAAAAATCTACAAACAATAAACACTGGAGAGGGTGTGGAGAAAAGGGAACCCTCTTGCACTGTTGGTAGGAATATACATTGATACAGCCACTATGGAAAACAGTATGGAGGTTCCTTAAAAAACTAAAAATAGAACTACCATATGACCCAGCAATCCCACACCTGGGCATATACCCAGACAAAACCATAATTCAAAAAGACACATGCACCCCAATGTTCATTGCAGCACTATTTACAATAGCCTGGACATGGAAGCAACCTAAGTGTCCATCAACAGAGGAATGGATAAAGAAGATGTGGTACATATATACAATGGAATATTACTCAGCCATAAAAAGGAACAAAATTGGGTCATTTGTAGAGATGTGGATGGATCTAGAGACTGTCATATAGAGTAAGTCAGAAAGAGAAAAACAAATATTGTATATTAATGCATATATGTGGAATCGAGAAAAATGGTATAGATGATCTTATTTACAAAGCAGAAATAGAAACAAAGACATAGAGAACAGACATATGGATACCAAGGGGTAAGGAGGGGGGGATGAACTGGCAGAGTGAGATTGACATATCTACACTATCAATACTATGTATAAAATACATAACTAATGAGCTCAGGGAACTCTACTCAGTGCTCTGTGGTGACATAAATGGGGAGGAAATCCAACAAAGAGGGGATATATGTATACCTATAGATGATTCACTTTGCTGTAAAGCAGAAACTAACACAACATTGTAAAGCAACTATACTCCAATAAAAATTAATTTTAAAAATTTCTTGGTTTTAATTTCTAATACTAAACATATCAATAGACAAAAGCACATAAACAAAAGCTCTTTGGGGTTCTAATTAATTTTTAAGAGTATTAAAAGAGACTTTAAATTGCTGACCTATATGCAAGCAATTCTGAGCCACTAGTCTCATGGGTCTATAAGCAAATTGAACTGTTTCCCCAATTCCTAAAACATGGTATACACTCAAATATGTGCTAAATGTAAGTGATTTTCTAAAATATTTCTGGAAAAAATAAATAGAATTTCAGAATGAATGAAAGGTATAGGTGTTTAATTAGAACTCAGTTTGAAAACTAACTCTAACACTTTCTAGCATTGTGGGTTTGGACCAATTATTTATGCTTTTTCTAAGCCTTTGTTTCTCTATACATAAAATAAAATTTATAATATCTATCCAGCAGAATTCTTGTTAAACATTGTTTTAAATATGCTGCTATTCAGTGTTGCTAAATGAAACAGTGAAGATATGGAGAAATTAGAACCTTATACACTGCTGGTAGGAATGCAAAATAGTGCAGCTGCTTTAGGAAACAGTCAGTTCCTCAAAAGGTTAAACACAGAGTTACTATATGACCCAGAAAATCTACTCCTTGGTATATATATGTAAGAGGAATGAAAACATATACACCAAAACTTGTACAATGTTCATTGCAGTATTATTCAAAACAGCCAAAAAATGGAAACAATTCATGTCCATCAACTGATGAATGGATGAATAAAATGTGGTACATATATTCATAGAGTGGAATATTATTTGGCAGTAAAAAGGAATAAAGTATTGATACATGTTGCAGCACTGATGAACCTTGAAGACATTGTGCTAAGTGAAAGAAGCCAATCAGAAAAAAACACATATAATTCCTTTTATATGAAATGTCCAGAATAGGTGAATCGATAAAGATAGAAAGTATATTAGTGGTTGCTTAGGGCTAGGGAATTTGGGGATAAATGGAGAGTGACTGCTAAAGGGCAGGGGATTCCTTTGGGGGTGATGAAGATATTCTAAAATTAACTGTGGTGATAGTCACGCAACTCTGTGAAAAACCATATACTAAAAAGCCATTGAATTGTACTTCTTAAATAGGTGAAATTTATGGTATCTGAATTATATCTCAATAAAGCCATTACAAAAAAATAAATAAATGAACAAAGTTAAAAATGCCCAGTAAAATGTTCAATAAATGCCTTTTTTGTCCTGAGAATAACCAATGTGCCTTTCAAAATCCAATGACAAGCCTAAGGTAAATCACAAGGGTTTGAACAGATTCAACTAGACTGTCAGAAAAATTTATACACCAATGGTCAAGAAATAGTAAAATTTATTCACAAAAAAGTTCCTATCTTCTTGTCTACCTATTCTTATTGATATTATAGAAGCTGTCCCTTTTTTAAAAATTTCTGTGAAATATAAATTTTTAAAAATAGACCTAAGATTCCTTGTAATTGTTCAACATTAACTGAAATTTAATATCTGATTTAAATTTTGGTGTCTTAAATGAGGCTTCCTATTGTACAGAATGTTTGAGGAAAAAGCAGAAAAATCTTGTATACAAGCTATGATAAAACTGCTTAGGAGATGATTTACTGACAACTTCCCTCAGTTAAATTGATATTTACAAAAAAAAAAAGTAATCTCTATCACTTAGTCCCTCTTTCTATTAAAGAATAAAATTATTATATTGTACAATAAAGTTTTCGGTCTTGCAAATCCATTTATTATAAAGCTTACTTTGAAAGAATACCCAATCTAGGTTATATGAATAATATACAATTCAAAGATAACCATACTATTAGTAGAAAGTAAAACACATTCTACAACTATTGTTCTTTTCCATAGAAAGAAAACTATATGCTCTTGTCCACTTGAGCCTTATATTTGTGATGTTTAGTTAAAATAGGAACTTCTTCTTTTCTAGGACCTAAAGATTATCATACTAAGTGAAGTAAGCCAGACAGAGAAAGACAAATATCATATGATATTGCTTATATGTGGAATCTAAAAAATAAAGATACAAATGAACTTAAAACAGAAATAGACCCACAGACATAGAAAACAAAATTTATGGTTACCAAAGGGGGAAGGGGGTGGAGAGGAATAAATTAGGAGTTTGGGATTAACATACAAACTACTATATATAAAATAGATAACCAACAAGTACCTACTGTATAGTACAGGGAACTATAATCAATATTTTGTAGTAACCTATAAGAGCAAAGAATCTGAAAAAGAATATATATATATATATATATATGAATCATTTTGCAGTACACCTGAAACTAACACAATATTGTAAATCAACTATACTTCAATAAAAAACTCTTAAAATAGGTGCTCTTCTGGTGTTCAAATATCTCTTCATAAAAACACGAATACTTCCTAAGTGTTTTATTTTCAATAAATAATTGAACTTGCTCCCCTAAAAGAGGAATTTTTGGTATCTGAGTTTCAAAACTTAGATCTGCCTATTGGCATAAGTGAGCAGACAGATCTTGTGGTCTTGAGGCATAAACTAACTAGAACTCCCATTCAGATGCAATAGAATATTGGTGGAGGGACGCCAGGGTGAGGAGTCAGAAGAACAAAAGCAATGTCTCCAAACAGCCTTCTGTAACACTCACAGGTTTCTTGGGCATCTTTCTAATTCACTACACTCATTCAACCATGCATTCAATAAATATATATTATTTACCTTGGGTCAAGCAGTGTACCCATATGCACCCTGTTTTCACGCAACTTATCTTCTAATTGTGGAACTCAAGCAATAAATTTGAAAAAACAACAAAATGAAAAGTATATTATAATGTAGTAAATGCTACAGAAACAATAAGGCTAAGTAGGTGACAGAGGTTCCAATTATAAATAGGATGGCTTCAGGAAGGGGACTGGTTGCCAGAGGAACCAACCACATGATAAAGTTAGAATTTCCAGCCCTGTCCAGACCTCTAGGGAGGGGAGAGAAGCTAGACATTGAGTTAATCACCAGCAGCCAATGATTTAATCAACCATACCTATGTAATGGAACCTGCATAAAAACCCTAAATGAAGGGGTTCTGAGAACTTCAGGGTTGGTGAATGCTCCCTTGTGCCAGGAAGCTGGAGTACCCCAAACTCCATGGGGACAGAAGCTCATGTGCTTGGGACCTTCTAGACCTTGCCCCATGTACCTCTTCATCTGGGTGGGTGTTCATTTGTATCCTTTGTAATAAACCACTAATAAGTAAGTAGAGTGTTTCCCTGAATTCTGTGAGCCATTATAGCAAACAGTCAAACCTGAAGAGCCAATTTGTAGCTAATTTGGACAGAAGTGTGGATAACCTGGGGATGACCTATGACTTACAATTAGTGTCTGAAGCAGAAGAGGGGAGCAGTCTTGTGGGATTAAGCCTTTAACCTGTGGGCGGTCTGCACTAACTCTGGGCAGTTAGTGTCAGAATTGAATTAAATTGTAGGACACCCAGTTGTTGTCCACAGAGAACTGGAGAATTATTTGGTGTGGAAAACACACATTTTTGGTGTCAGAAATGTTCTGAGTAGAGAAAGAGTTTTCCTTTAGGAGAGTAATAAGAGATGAAGTTAGAGAACAAAGAGGAGACCGAATCTATCTTGTAAGGCCTTTTGGACTATCATAGGACCTTTGACCTTTACTCAGATTAGTATGGAGATCTAGCAGAGAGTTTTCAAGCAAAGGAGTGATGTGATTTAACTGATGTTTTTAAAGGGTCAGTCTAGATTCTGTATGGAAAACAGATTCTATGGAAACAAGGGAGAAAACAGGGATATCAGCTAAGAGGCCATTACAATAGTCCCAGCAAGAGAGACTGCCAGCTTGGAGCAAAGTAATGGCAGTGGCACATTTAAAATAGATAATTTGAGGAGAGTTAAATAAACCATTTACAAAGATATGGGGCAAGATTTAAGGAAAACAACAAGAGATAGTGATGTACCCAGGAGCTAATTATAGGATGAAGCTGTTATCATACCTAGGCCTGAAAGGTAAGAGGAGAGAATGGTTCCTGGAACATGGAGAATGTAGTCATATGGAGAGGATCATGAAAGGGTCACACCAACCTACAGCAATCTGGCAAGGGAAGCACCGGGGAAAGGGAGAAGACAACAACCTTACTCTCCTCCAACTCTCCTCAGTGCTTCTTATTGGTCAAACCCAAATGGAAGTCAAAGAGGAAAAGAACTCATTCATGCAGTCCATGAACTGGGCTCTTAGAGCACAGAGCAAGTTTAGAAGGCATAGAGAGGGACAAATGGAAAATATGTCTTACACTGAGGAATCAGGGTTGATTTCAAGGTTTGGGACCTGATCACCTAGAAGGATAGAGTTGCCGTTTACTGAGATGGGAGGAAATTTAGGTGCAGTAGATCTAGGAAAGAAAATCAGGAGTTCTATTGTAGACATGTTAAATTAAAATGTTCAAGTAGAAATATACAGTAGAAAATTGGATATACAAATTTGGAGCTCAAAAAAGAGGTCTGGGCTGGAAATATAAACATTAACCCTACTTGTCATGAATTTGAGATCCAGAGGAAATACGACACCAATCTATAAATACAAATGATTTCTTTCTTTGAGAGATAATCATTTTATTTACTTTGAAGGGGAAAAAAAACTTAAGTAATATTTTAATCGATTCCTCTTTAGTACCCTCTAAAGCATGAGCTAAAAGTATTTGCTATAATTATCTATGTATGCCATTATAGACTGTGAGCGCCTTACGGGTAGGGACCATTTCTCAGTCATCTTTGTATTCCCAATACCTACCATATAAAAGCTTCTCAAAAAATGTTTGACAGATGAGTGGGATTAATAAAAATATAAATGAATGAAAATAGGGTTGAGATTTGTAGGGTGTCCCCAAGGTGCCATCTAAAGTGCCACATTAATGAGAAAAGTTCTGTTTTTATAGAAAGAACCTCTTCCAATATCTTAACTCACTCATGGTGACCGGCAGTCAAGAAGAGGCTGAGAATTACAACACAAACAAAGGAAGTTTAAGCAACTTTAAAGCTTTCATTGGTAAAGCAAAGTGCAAGCACCATGGATAGTTTGAGGAAAGCTGGTGTCTCTAATACTGAAGGATAACAAATCACATTTATCTGTTTATTTCCTGTGCCCCTGAGACAGAGCCTGCTTTTATTTTTTTAATATTTGTTATACTAAATTTAGCGTTTATCATTTCAATGCCTGTTTTTACACCATTACTACATATGAGCTTATAAGAAAATATCTATGGTATTGTTTTACATGTTTTCAGTTATATAAATTGTATCATATACTAGATATATAATTTTGTCTTTTTTTCATTTAATATTATGTTTTTAAATTCATACATGTTGATATATACAGCTCCTATTTATTTTGACTACTTCTTTATTTTGATTGCTATTATAAACAACGCTACAGTGAACATTCTTGTATATGTGCAAGAGTTTCTTTAGGATATAAAGATATAAATATAAAAGTCAGGTTGCTAGTTCATAGAGTATGTACACCTTCAACTTTGCTAGATATAGGTAAACCATTCTCAGAGTAGCTATATAAACTTATACTGCCACAAGTATTTTTTGAGAATTCCAGCTCCACACACCTAATTTTTGCCAGTCTGATGGATATGAAATGGTATCTTATTGTTGCTTTAATTTACATTTCCTTGTTATTCAGGCATCCTCTTCTGTGAACTGCCTATTTAATTTTGAGCCAGTGTGGATTCAACAAGCTATGCCTACCACATGTATTTTGGTTCCATATCAGCGGCTAGGTCTGTTCAAGAACCTCCAAGCCAAAATCAAAAAGCAGTACCTCTGAACAAGGGGGTTTGGATTTTCCTCTAGAAGCCACAAAATTTAGTGGTGGTGACTTTCAGGGGCTCGGGTTTAGGATATCAAAGAAAAATATTAGATACTGACATAAATGCAGATGGTTCTCTCTTTCTCTGAGAGTTAAATTTACTTTGAAGAGAAAAAAAAAACGTATTTTACTCACTTCATTTTCCTTAGTATGTCTAATCTCCCTCTCTTTTTCTGTCTTTTCCTGTGTATCTTTTTTTCTTTCTCTGACACATAGTTAAGCACACAAAATCTGTATAAATACAATACAAATGCATACATAAAAAGATGTATGTTAAATACAGTGAAAAATAGCACTCAAAACAGGAAGCTGACTTGTTGACAGTTTGATGAAAGAAAGATAAAGGATCTACTTTCCCATCAGCCATTAGTGGAGATGAGAAAATTTCAAGTAATTCACAAAAGCCAATATGCTTCAACAAACACACAGTATACATGTGGGAAAATAGGTTTTAATATAATTTCAGCAGTTCGTATACATTATGATCCATTCCAACAGGATTTTAATAGATATTCCTCAGTGGGAAAAATCTCTGTATTTATTGCAACAGTATACAAGTTAGCAAAAAGAAAATTATGAATACCAATTTCAAAACTAACTTCATATAATAGAATTATTCCATCAAAATCCTGTTTTCAGAATCCTCACTAAATTTAACAGTATTATTTCTTGGTTTCTTTAAGGTACACTCTCATAGAGAGGTCTTGTTATAGAAACTTATAGATTCCATATTTCCACAGTATTAGGACTCTCCAAAAGCCTAAGTCTTTCATGACTATTATGATATAGAACAACAATGTCCAATAGAACTTTCTATGATAATGGAAATGTTCTATATTTTTGCTGTCCAGTATGGTAGCCACACGTGGTAATAAGCATTTGAAATGTGGCTGTGTGACTGAGGAACTGCATTTTCATTTTAGTTAGCTTTATTTTAATTTATTAAATAGCATATGTGGCAAGTACTGATAACTGTTGTACTGTGCAGCACAGATATAGTGTGATCTAGAAGAACTTGCCTTTTATCTAGCCATTAACATTGGTCTCTAACTGTACTAAGCAGATAGCCAGGACTGGACAGTCTCTATGCTAGGATCAGAGGTCATAACCCTGTCTTCTCAGCACCATTTGTGGTGACCTATTTCTCCCCTCCTATCAGTGCTGAGTCTCTGGGTATCTACTACCCAGGCCTTCTGTGTCTTATGTCCTGACTCTCATTTTTAGCAGAGCTTACACTTGACTGTTGTTATCTAACCTATATGGTCTTGGATACCTGCCTTTATGTGCTTTATGCTCCTAACTTGTGTTCTTGGGCATCTCTGCTTGATCACTTAGGGTGGCTCAGCTACTTCAGTTACCATTATCCTCCCCTTCCTGTGCTTCCAGTGTTGATTGCCCACACTCCATTTTCCTCCAAGGAGATTTAGTATTCACATCCCCATTCATGACTTTAGCCAGCCCTACGGTATCTGTCTAACCTGTGGTTTTAAGTACACTCCTGGATCTGATTTATCTTGGCTTTCCCCTTAAGAAATGAAAAATTTTGAATTGGAAACTGTTTAAGGTAATTTGGTGACTTAATCCTCAAAATAATAGTGTCCTCTGTATACCACCAAATTCAAAACATTTGTCATTCTATTAGTACCAGCTATTTCATTTTCCTCTTGAACAAAAGAGAAGAAAGCTGATTTTGAAAATATCTTCAGAGAAATCAGAAAATTATAGTATGAATTAAAAGACCTTGAGACAATCAAATAATTCACAGATTCCAGTGTGAGATATGGATTATAGCCATAGTAAGGGGTCATTTAAGAGAGAGATGACAATCTTCCCTTAACTATTTCTCATAGTTTTAATTTAATAATTAACCACAATATAATTTATTTATTAAAATTCTACTCATGGTTCATCAGTTTTTGCAGTAAACACAGAAATATATACTCCATTATGCTAGAAATGTAAGGATTTTGTAGTCTAGCCAGCGTTCACAGTTACCAAAGTTTATATTCTACAATTACTCTCATGGCATATCCAGGCATTTGGTCAACTGTCTAATAACCAGTGATGATTCACTGTTGAATTGCAGGTCAGATTATCCTAGAAAGCCAGAATAATATGAAATAACCCTTGATAGCAAATTAGAAAACCCCTAAGTACACTTCACAGTTAAAAATATGACACATTTGCACAAAGCGAATGAAAATCACTCTTTTTTGTTCATTTGTCTGGTTTTGTCTTTGCTTTTCTGTTTGTTTAACTCAAAAAGGTAGTATGGGAGACTTGGGAAATGTGTCCCAGTAATGACCAGAATAGATGTTAGCATGTTTTGGTGGAAGAAGCATGAACTTTAGCATCATATAATCCTCGATTCAAATTCTGGATTGGCCATTATTATCTCAGTGTCTTGAGAAAATTCTTTCCCTGAGCCTTTGTTCCCTCCTCCTTTGTAAAAGGAAGACAATGATGCCCACACCTCATGGCATTGGTTTGAGGATTAAGTGAGGTAAGATAAACAAAAGCACTGTGACACACAGTATTTGCCCAATAAATGTTAGTTCTTGCTTTTGTCAGTACTCTCCTCTCCTGCTTCTCTGTAAATCTTTAAAAACGAATTTCTCATATCTGAGTGGTAGAAAATATAAAACACTGTAAACCCTACATAGTCTAACACAATGATGGGCAAACAGTATGCACTCAAAAGATTTGTAGATTGAGATTCTACAAATAGATCCCTTCTTGAGAGCAGGGGGATGGATGAGATGAATTCTAAAGTTCTGAGATTAACACTCTAGTAAGAAAGCTCTTCTCAGTGTCAACCACAGTCAGAATCAGTTCATCACGAGGGGAAAAAAGGAATTGTTTTTACTGGTCCTACCTCTGGTTTTCTTTATGAAATACAGTACAGAGAATCTCCTCAGAGCCCTTTCTGCAATCTTAGGCAAACTCTTCTTTCTAGACAAACAAAGCATAACTATTTCCTCCAGTATTTCATTTCATCTAATTCATCACTTCTCACTCATTTGTTTCTTGATCATTCATTCTGATTCCATCTCAAATGAGCCTTTGTAAATATTTAAAAGATGGTTCAGGTACAGAGAGCGCCATATCATAGTGGCTAACCCCTCCTCCTCTTCCTAACACCAGAACTAAATGGTATACAGAGAGAAACCTGGGACAAGTAAGAAAATACTTTTCAGCATCCATCTGGGAGAGCAACTCTAAACCATGATAGCCACAGCTAAGAGCTACATAGTCAACTGTGAGGGTTAGAGAAGTGCCATCAAGCTTAGAGGCAAATACCTATTGGCACTAAATTATGGCTGGAAAAACAAAAGAGCTCCTTTCAGTAAGCAGTTAACAAGGAATCCAGGACTCTCAATGGATGTGAAAGCCTGTGTTTAAGCAAAACCACAGAATGGTCGTGCCCATTTCATTTTCTTTAGCTTTCTTAATAAATTTCTATTTATGCTCCCTTGATGTCACCAACTCAAACTTCAGAGTCTCAGTAGGTTTACCCACATTTCAGCATAGAAAAACTTCTAGCCATATAGATTTATGTAAATCACTCTTTGTATACCTCACTGTCTCCTGAAATCTTGCAACCAGAGCACAAACAGCTGCATATTTAAACAGTAGAGGTGGTTTCACTAACTTGAGTAAAAGTGTATGCTAGGGTCCTGATAAAACTAAAGTTTCTTCATAAATAGCTATATTAGCTGGAAACAGCCACAGATTAATTTCAAAGTAGTTAAAACCTATGTGTTATAATATGGTCAGATATATATACATATATATAAAATATATATATAATGTACTTTGAAATTTAAAAATACATTTAAATCTTCATTTTAAAATGATGATTATGAGCCAATTTTAGAAATGTCTTACATTTGAAGATCTGTAAAAGATGTCTTCTACAATCACTCTTCTATAAATAACCACACATTTCTAAGAAATCTTAAAATCAGACTGCTCTCAATAGAAAACTGACATTTTTCTCCAATAGTCTCTACTTCTGAGTCTATTTGAAAAGTTGGTCAAAGACAGCAGCCATGTGCATATGTATGGTTTTGATCTATACTCCTGCCCTAATTCCTGTGGCTTGGACCCATTCCAGATGCTCTGCCTTATTGTGGTTCGTATGAGATCCCCTTCCCTGATTCACTGCATTCTCCTGATTGACAAACAGATTTAGATATGAAAACAAACAGTTACCTGGCTATAATTGGTTTCTAACAGCTGCACTGTTGTAGTACTTCTAAACCATGGTTTAGAAAGTACCTCCTAAAGAAGTTTCCTGTTGTGTTCGGAAGAGTGAGTGAGTGTGTGTGTGTGTGTGTGTGTGTGTTTGGTATTGTTTGCTTTTGTTTTTTGTTTGATTGTTTGATTTTAACCATTTGGGAATCTTTATCATTCCCCAAGATATTCAGTAACTTTGGTGTACATACGATTTATACATTTTATGAACTGAAATTTATATTCGTATTTTTTTACCCTCCACAAATTAAATTTAAATAAGAATACACTGGATTTTAACTTTCTAAACTGGTGTGCTTTTTAATTGAATTTAGAATAGTCTACAAAAGGGTCACTTTTATTTTTGCTTTCTGCATGTGAAGCATAATTCTACTACATTGATAGATTAAAATGTTAGACTAGAGGTAATAAACTACTACTATATTTTTAGTAGATTGTCTCATAATGTCAGTTGAATTATGTGAAATATATCAAATTATTTACAATACAAGCTACTACTTATATACCACAAAAAATTTCAGCTCCCTCAACACATCAGAATAAGAGACTGGGACTTTGCATTTTAAAATTCCTGTGGAAATCAAATGTATTTTAAGTATCAGCTCTGATTATTTAATCAGACAACTTGCATTTTGCCCTGGCTAATTTTGAAGGCTGATAATATTTTACTCATAAAAATAATCGTGCACCTGTTGTGAAAGAAGCCTAGTTAAACAAATGTTAATAGGAAGGTAACTCTTTGCTTTAAGCATAAGAATACAGGTCTCTCATTACTATTACATGAAGAAACATTTTTAAAGCCATGGAATAGATTTCATTTTAAATCTCATCTCTTCAGTAGCCCTAGAGAGATATTTAAGACTACTATTAAAACATGTATAACGAATAGTTGCATATTAAGTTGAAAGGGAACACCAGATGACATCTACTGAACAAAATGGATATGAAGTTCCTCCTTCCCATTTAATACCTGTGTTCTTCTGCCTTATTCTATTCCTTACCAAACCATTTTAATTATATTGAATCACTTCTGTGAAAAATGTGTACTTTTCTTACTAGCTTATGATCAAAGGAGAAAATATAAAGTGGGCCTACAAGAGCTGTACCCCTCTTGCACTTTTCTTATTTTCTGACCCTTTCAGCAGTAGAGATGATTTTCACTACCAAAATTCTCTGAGCTTTAAAAAATGCCAGGCACTCATGGAAGAGACAGGCTCAGACCTCTCTTCTGTGGTTTCTACCATTTTGTACCAACTTTCTAAATTACCAACTTCTGTCTATTCAATCCATTTCCAGGTGTAATCAACTCCTAAGTACTGAAAAGAGTCTTGAGGAAGAATAATTTGTCTGAAGTTAAACTGAGACAGGCTGGGACCTGGAACCCTTTGCTGCAGTGCTGCAATGCTTGCACCTGGACAAACCTCTCCTCCAGCAAGAAAATACAAAGAAACTACAAGAGACTAAAAATAACTGCATGCATGCGCAGTTGGGGCAAATTATGGGCAAAAAGATACAAAAGACTAAAAACTTCAACTGCCACTTCTGAAGAGCCGAGCAAAAACAGAGTGCTGGGAGCAAAAGCAGGGTACTGAGCATGGCCCCTGCACTCACCACCACCAGAGGGGTGGGCAAAACACCTAAGCCACCCCTCTGGCCCGACCCCTGGATACACTTCTACCCTCACCCCATGTAAGGATCAAGCTTGTCCCCTCTCAGGGAGCAAGCTAGCAAGGGAATCTGTTCCCCCCCTGCTGCAGCAAGGGCCCCAATAAAGCCTTGCCTGAATTTGTTTGGTCTCTTGTCAATTTCTATTGATTGCAGGGGGTGGGGTGGGTGGGGGGGTGGGGGTGGGGGGGTGGGGGGAGTTGAAGGCCAAGAACCCTGGTTGGTAACAAAAGTAGCTAAATTTTGAGCTCCTTTGTACACCTCTCTTGTTGACTTTTGTAAGACTGTAGCCTTGCAACTGGCCCAGCCTCTTTAAGGTTATACTTAAAAGGTGATTTTATTCAAAATCTCCTAAACTTTTGAACCCTATCCTTTACAATGTTGGGTTCCTTCTAATTTCATTTTGGTTAGTGCAGTACAATTTTACAAGCAGAGTTCAGAAAATGTGTGCATTTTTAAATGACCTAAATTCTCTGTAGTTTCCTTTTTCAGTAGTTTAATGCTGAAACATTTGGATTGAAGGGAAATCACAAATAAACGGAATAATTGCATCAAATTTCCTCAGTGCATTAAATATGCACTCTGTGGTAATTACCAACAGTAGCAGCACATTTAAAAATGTAGAGAATAATGCACAATTTATGCCTATTTCAAGGGTCTAATTCATAAAAACACCATTTGGATGGAAATACAAACATTTTATTAAATGGTTAGCCTTATAATTTTTTTTTTTAGTTCAGACAAATGACCTAAGTATGTGTGTGGGAGGTCTAGTACCATGGGCCAGTTCTTAATGTGACATATGTATGGCATGAGAATTTAGTGAAAAGCTGACTTTAGAATAAAGAAATACCCAGGATGCACCTGGCACCTGTGGTGCTAGGCACAGAGCACTTCTGGGCCTATAAACAGCATTGAGATTAATTGCCATTCCGTAAGTTTTTCTTTCAAGAATCAGCTGTATATAAATATTATCACAACCATGTATTTTTAAACTACATCATTTATTCAGACAAAAGAGACTAAAGTAAAATAGAGCAAATTAAAAAGAATGACATATAAAAATTTTAAATCATTTTAATACTATTTTATGTTTACTAAAAACCTTATATATAACTTTTAATTACAAAATAATAAATTCATATTATTAAAATCTCACTTATCATACACATTACACACACAAAACATTTCACAGCAACCGTACGTCCAGAAATGGTACATGTGGAAATCCCATTTTAACAGCAGGACCTCTAAGTTTTAGTTATCACTATAATAAAATGCCAGAACTAAAATTATACGAAAAAAATCTCTTAAAATTTTGGAAAATAGAATTTGAATTGTACTTGAATAAGGCGATTTAATAATACTACAAGGGTTTGAGAGGCATGTGATAGCTAAAAATCTGTGAGATGGGAATGAAGCTGACTAGGCCTAGCCTCACTGAAAAATGTAAGCTAATTATCAATAAACTGAATATCATTTTTGGTTGAGCAAACACTGGCAACTTAAACTATACTCTAAACTTGACATGGGAGATAACACTGATTTCTTAGACTGTTAGAACTTCCTCTTAATTTTATACATATCTAATCATTTCCTATGAAATAATTTGTGCTTCAAGAGGTAATAAATGGTTCCAGGTACTAATGGGTGGCACAAAACCAAATACTCTTGATATTATTCCTATTGGCAAACTACTATTTACTGAGAACTATTTTGTCAGTCACTTTGCAATCACTGACAATGATCCTGAAATGCAAGTATTTTTTTATACTTTATAGGTTAGAAAGCTGAGAGTAAAACAGGGTAAATTAATTGCTCAGTTTACACGATTCAAATTCACATCTGATCAACTCCACATCCTGTATTTATTATGCCATAATTCCAGTTTCAAGGAGGAAAGCAACTCATTTCTTTAAGCCAGTAACTTCATCTCGTGTCTTCACAGAAACTCTGAACTCTTAGATGTGACTAATTTGCTTTGTAGTTATCATTGGCAAATTAATTTATTATCAAGGTAAATATATACTAGTCTATTTTAAGGTTCTAGTCCAGTGGTTCTTAAAGTGTGGTTCTTGGACCCCTTGTAATCCCAGAGTACCTGAGGTCAACACTGTTTTCATAATAATACTAAGACATTGTGCTGCATGTTATAGTGTTGACATTTGCACTAATGATGCAAATGAAATAGTGGGTTAAAATTGCTGGTCCCCTAGCATGAATCAAATGCACCTAACTCTACTAGTAGTCATTGTATTCTTCACCACTATACACTTACAGTTAAAAAAAAAAACACAGAAAGTTCAGTTTCCATTAATAATTTCCTTGATGAAACAATAAAAACAATTTTATTAAATAATCACTTTTAAGTACTCATACTTAAAATATTCTGTGTGATAAAATGGGAAGCATTCCGCTGTTTATTGTACCTAAGTACAACAGTTCAAGAAAAATGACTTATGCTATTGTTTGAGTTGCATGTTGACATTTTCATATCTTTTTAGACATTTTCATATCTTTTTATACACAAAGCACCAATTTTATTTGAAAGAACAACTAAAAGACAAAATATCATTTTGCATACTTCAATTTTGGCAAGTGAGCCTGCCACTTCAAGAAAAACAACTGAAAGTATTGGTGGAAACAATGTAATTTGAACTTTAAAGGGAAAATTAGAATTTTGGAAAACTATCTGTCATCACTACCATGATACTTTCCAAATACTTAAAAGATTTTCTGATAAGATTAGTTGTGACATTAATGAATGTGATTTTTTGATACTGTATGATGAAATGTGCCAAAATAAGGTAGATCTTCATAACTCAGTAAAACAATGTAATCTAAAAGCTGTTACAAAATAATACATGGAGTAAAAAATTCATTCAAAGGTCAAACTGGAGCAATGGATTTCAATGTAAAAGTATTGACAGTTCATTGAAATGGTTTCAGATCCTACATTGGGCCTAACCTTTAAGAAACTACCATTTATGAAATTTCATATAATTATATGAAAAGGCTGTAAGACACAATTATATGAAAAGGCTATAAGACACTTCTCCCTCTTCATATACTTCAATCAATACATTTCACAACAGATTGAATGCAAAAAGCAGATATGAGAGAGTTACTATTAAACCATACACTAAAGAGATTTACCAAAATGTAAAACAATGCTACCCTTCTCACTAAATTATTTTTAAGAAATATGTTTTTTATTAAAAAATAGGGAGTTTGGGATTGACAAAAAAAATTGTATATCACTATATTGTACACCTGTAACTTATATAATATTGTACATCAACTATACATCAATAAAAAAGAAAGAAAAAAAAGAAAAAACTGAAAAAAATCTTTATGGTGATATATAACAGGTATACTATCATAGCTTTTAAATGAATTAATAAATATTTCTTAAACTTATCAGGTTTAATTTCTAACACAATAAGTATTAATAGATATAAGTCATACAAACTGAACATTTTTAGAGTCCTCAATACATTTTAATAGTCCTGAGAGCAAAAATTTTTAGAACTACAGTTCGTCATTCTACCAATAAATATTTACTGTTTCAAGTACTAAACTATGTCAACTGTGTTGACAAGTGTTGTTGGCTACCTATAGCATTTATTGATTCCCTACTCCATGCCACCCCAAACACACATCTTGTCTCTAATCCTCTCAAAGAATCAGAAGTTAAAGTAAGTAGCATAATCCATTTTCTTTTGTACAAATAATGAAACTAGTCCCTTTCATTTTTTTATTCAAGACTTGCTTTCAGTCTTTTTTTTTAAACTAGTCTTTATTGAAAAAGCAATGCCTACACATGGTAAAAATACTTCAGTACAAACTATACAGTTCAAATTAAAAATCCAGCCCCTGTCCCATACCCTTCACTGCCCACACCCCCAACTACATAGTCAACCTCTGTTAACAGTTTATTAAATATCCTTCCAGCAATTTTCTGTGTATATACAATTTTTTACACAAATTGGGGCATATATATGCTCTCCTCAGTTTTACTCTGTCACTCTTAATAGTTCCAGAGATATTATCCTTATTAAGCCAAACAATAATTCAGTTAATATAGAGAAGCTATGCTGAAAGCCTCTAAATTAGTGACCCCATTTCTCCCACTATAATGCAGAATAAGCCAGACTTAAATTTATGTCCTGTGAGGTATTTTCACTTAACACTCAGCTTTGCTTATCTCTTTATTGGGGTAAGAAGATGCTACTAAAAATGGGACTAAATTCACTACCCAAATGTTATGAAATCAGCATTCCAAGTTATAAGAGAAGTTTCTTTCAATATGCCCAAACACATTTCATTCCCAGATTCCTACAGCTCTGCTGTTACCCTCTCATCTCTTATTGCACTGAGTCACACCCCAAATTACAGGTGTGTATTAATGCATGTATTTTTGTATGGATGGATAGAAGGTAAACGCTATTTTTAATTCTGGGTTTGTACACTAATAGTGAAATAAAAACATTTGTATTCAAAGAATACGAACTACTTTGATAAACGAAGGTTCCACCATAAGACTAAATCTAACACACGTCATTAAAGCTCCAGTATGTTTTCACTAATTCCACACAGGAGGATTACAGATGTCCTGCTAGCTACCATTTCCTGGTAAGCAATCTGAATGGCTTCCAGGAAATTGCTAATGACCTTCATTTTACTTAAAATCTAGGCTGCAATTAGTAAGAGTTTTTCTTCTGCATGCTGGTTATAATGTTTATTTTCATCACAGCAATCAGGAAGAAAAAAGTGAAATGTCTTGTTTTTGAATTATATCAAAATGTGTTCTCTTTTATTTCGATATGTCACCAAATAGACTAATACATATTTAATGTAATCATAATTGTGTAAGAATACTTTGGATCTTTTTTCCTTCTAACCAATTTTGCCTCCTTTCCCACTCGCTACTGCTAAAATGAGCCTTTTAAAAATGGAATCAATAGGAATACTTTATAAATGGTGACTATTTTTACATATAAGAACATTTTTTAATTGAAATTTTTGAAGCGAGATATGATTTTAAAGTTTTATGTTTTTAATTATAATAATTAACTACTAAAAAACAAGTTTCAGATTCTTATTCAATGAATTTGAAATATTATTATGTGGTCAATATAACAATAACAAAGAACAATTTTAGCCAGTGCTATATTTATAGCCAGAACCTGTTATTAAACGTCAGTATTTTCTTTTAAGTAAACATTGATTTCTGTAATTAGATTCAACTGATCTTTTCCCCAACATATCTATTTCTTTCAATCCCAACAGTTAACAATGATTCTAATATATCATAATACTTTAGACCTTAATCATATAGTAGCATTTTTTGTCTGTAGCTTTTGTTTGACTTTTAATTAAGAAGACCTTGTGTCTCCAATCTCAAGTGAAGGGAGGTTTTAATTGCTTGTATGTATATCACACAGACATCAAAAGAAGTAAAAGATGTTTATAACAGAGAGCTGAGATGTTTATAAAGGAGAGCTTTGAAATGTCTACATTCATGCAAAGTGGTATAATTTTTAAAAATGGATGTTGCTATGTTATAATACATATATATTTATAAAACTAGCTGTGGTGTGCATTTATTGTTAGTAAAAAGAGTTCATGAGTTCTGCAATGATAACTCACTATTGATTACAAGATGACCAAAAGACTATGTGAAATGGGCTAAACGTGCTATTTGAGGGAAATTCCACCTTAGTAATTTACTGTGTTATTTTAGGGAAGTGACTCTTCTTTTGTGGATATTGGGATCCCTATATGGAAAATAAGTCGAATTGCGTAACATGCAAAGCTCCTTCAAATTTAGTTTTTAGAGATTCCATGATTTAGATATTACTCTCAAGTTCTACAATTATACAGATTTATACAGAAAATAGATAGTGACACTCTACTACATTATTTCATACAAATCAATGAGAAAATTACATGTACTCTGAATCTCTTTCACAAGCTGGTCTCTAGAGCAATACAGCATTTGTCTTAGAAATAACAATTTAAAATTTTCAAAATACATGAAATCTAAACATTGATATATTACTGTTTCACTCCTTTTTCCTAATGAGACAGCAAAAATCACTAGGTATGTGAACTTTGCTGATTTTATTGGCGCTAAAAAGTGGCAGATGGTTCGTCTCTAAACACCTCCAGATTTTTTTTAAGTTCCCTTGGATGAAGAAATTGCTGTAAATTTGTAAATGGAAATTCAAGAAAAACTCATTTATAAATGAATATGTAAAGTGTACAGTCAAAGCTTTTGGAAGACCACTCTAGTCCTTCTGTGATTGCCTACAACGGAAAATACCAGTAACTATGAATTACTATTCCTAAAAAAACAGAGTATTCCGTAGAAAGGGCAATGCATAGAATAAGCAATCAGAGTACTTAGATATAGTTTAGGCCCTTACTATAAAGTGAACAGACTAGTTGAGAGAATTGGCAGTTAAGATAGTAACCTGTGACATAGAACACTAATTCTTTGGGAATGCTGTTACATTCATACTGACCCTTTGGTGATAACGGCACTCCTTAAGTTACTTCAAGAATAACCTACACTATTTGATCTTCAAAGATCTATCATGCACTGAAAAAAACCATGACTTTTGTGTTCCTGCACTCTCCATCAAAGATTTATGTTTGTAATCAAAACTGAAAATGAAACGAGGCTCTCAGTGGCACATAGTAGCAAAATTATAATACATTCACATTTTTAATTCAGTACATGTACCAAGCACAACTGTAATATGCCTGCACTATTTGATGCAACACAGTTCCTAATTTTACTTCTCTTAGTAAAAACCCTAATGAAGTAACAGTGAGTAATCTTAAAGTTTTTAATATTAAAGTATAGCAACAATATTTAGGCTCCAGAACAAATCTCTCAGACATTTTAGTTGAATAACTATAGTAAGTAATTGTGTTTCAACAATAACCTTAAAAACATTGGGAATCATTTGTAGAATTTTCCATTTAAAAGCATATGTTTAATCACTTTTTTCCCTAACAGAAAGAGACTGTCATTTTTCTAAGCTTCAGGACAGTATACCTATAAGCTCATCTACCTTAATCCCTAAATGTAAATATTGAGATGATTAGTCATAAATGACCAAGGAAGGAAAGCAATATTTTCCTTATTTGGTTCATATCACATAATTATTTTTTCTCTCTTATCATCTGTGTGTTTGACAAACAGTTTGTGCTAACTCAAACAACCAGCATTACTGTTTCTCTGGCACACTGCCCAGGGAGGCGCCTTCACACCAAGGAGGAGATGCCAGCCACAGCATAGAGGGGCATGTATGCAAAAACAGAAGGCTGGCTAAGATTCTGCTATATAAACCACAGAAGGCTATATCCATGCATAGAAACAGAGGATGAATCCTAATGCTCTAGACATCATTTAGTATGTCATCATTGCATTTAGAAATGTTTTGTCACCATAAGTATTCTGGCATCCTCACTCAAACAAACAAGTATACATACAAATGGGTTATGGACTTTGCCAGTACTTCTGCTTCACCTTGTATCTTTATACTATATTATTCCACCCTCTTTCTCATTCGGATTTTTTTTTTTTTTTTGGCTGCATTGGGTCTTCATTGCTGCGCATGGGCTGTCTCTAGTTGCAGCGACCGGGGGCTACTCTTCATTGCGGTGTGAGGGCTTCTCATTGCGGTGGCTTCTCTTGTTGCAGAGCACAGGCTCTAGGAGCGCGGGCTTCAGTAGTTGTGGTGTGTGGCCTTCAGTAGTCGTGGTGCATGGGCTCTAGAACGTAGGCCCAGTAGTTGTGGCGCATGGGCTTAGCTGCTCTGCTTAGCTGATCTTCCTGCACCAGGGCTTGCACCCGTGTCTCCTGCATTGGTAGGCATATTCTTAACCACTGCACCACCATGGAAGTCCCTCTCATTCGGATTTAGATCAAGATAAATAATTCCATAGGTGTTCTTTTGCCAAAATGGCAGAGTAGAGAGACCCTGAGCTCACCTCCTCTCACAGGCACACCAAAATTTCAACTACTTACAGAACTACTATTGATGAAAAAGACTGGAACCTACCAGAAAAGTTCTTCAACAAGTAAAGATGTACAGAAGGAACCACAACAAGATGGGTAGGAGGGACAGAGTCATAGTATATCAAGACCCATATCCCTGGGTGGGTGACCCCCAAACAGGAAAATAATTACAATTGCAGAGGTTCTCCACAAGGAAAGAGGGTTCTGAGCCCTACATCAGGTTCTGCGGCCCAAGAGTCCTGCACTGGGAAGAAAAGCCCTCAGAACATTTGGGTTTGAAGGCCAGCAGGTCTTACTTCCAGAAGACCCAGAGGGTTGTGGGAAATAGACTCCACTCTTTTTTTTTTTTGTAAAACATTCTTTTATTAAAAGAACAAGTGCCGTTTACGAACTGCCCTTCGCATAAATAACATCTGTTATACAAAGATACAAGATCCCAGTTATGCACAATTCCAGGCTTGGAGGTGGCAGGGGATAGACTCCACTCTTAAAGGGCACACACAAAATCTAACATGCTCTGGGACCCCTCACCTCACCAGCAGAAAGGCTGCTTTAAGACCCCCTTGAGCCCACAGCTGCCCTTGGCCACAGCCCTGCCCACCAGAGGGCCAAGGACCTGCCCCCACACACCTGCGCACATGTACTAGAGCTGGAACCCCATAGCCCCACAGCCAGAGACCCCCAGGACCCAGCTGCTGCCATCAGTGGACAGGCACCAGCCCCAGAATTCCCTGGACCTAGGCCCCACCCATCAGCAAGCCTGCTCGAGCCTCAGGACCAGCCTCACCCACCAGCAGTGGACAACTGCAGCCCCTAGCCTGACTTGGCAAGACCCAGCCTACCCACCAGCAGGTCAACAAGGTTCAGGACACCTTGGACCCCTCAGCCAGCTGTGTCAGGAACCAGCCCCACTCACCAGTGGTCCGACACCAGCTCTGGGACCCCTGGGCCCTGCAGTCAGACTCCAGGACCCAGCTCTTCCTGCCAGTGAGTCAACACTAACCCTAGCTTCACAGAACAATGGGTAGCCACCAGCCACAGGATCTCCTGGACCCCAGCTTCACCCCAGGGTTCTGCAGCCAGCCACCTCATGACCCAGCCCCACCAACCAGTGGTGGGCAGCCTCCAAAAAAGGCAGGACCCGGAAACCAACTGGACTGGAAGCCAGTCATGCCTTACAGACCACCCACAGTAGCAGCCCACCACAACAGAAGGACCCATGAAGCCCACATAGAGGTTGAGCATAGACCTCTGGTGACCAGAGGGAAGTGTACTTCTGGGAGCATTGAATGTCTCCTACAAAAGGCCACTTCTCCAAGTTCGGGAAGCATAACCAACCTACCAGATATATAGAAATAAAAACAGCAAGTTAGGCAAAATGAAGTGGCAGAAGAATGGAGGAACATGTCAAAACCCCAGAGGAAGAACTAAGTGAAGTGGAGATAGGCAGTCTACCCTAGAAAGAGCTCAAGGTAATGATTGTAAAGATGATCAAAGAACTCAGGAGAAAAATGGATGAACAGAGCAGGAAGTTAGAAGTTTTGAAAAAGGTTAGAAAATAAAAAGAAATCAACCAAACAGAGGTGAAGAATACAATAACTGAAATGAAAGATACACGAGAAGGAATCAACAGTAGACTATATAATACAGAGGAATGGATCAGCAAGCTGGAAGACAGAGTAGTGGAAATCATTGAAACTGAACAGAAAAAAGAATGAAAAGAAATGAGGACAATTTAAGAGAGCTCTGGACAACATCAAAAATACTAACATTACATTATAGGGGTCCAGAAGGAGAAGAGAGAGGAAGGGGCAGATAACATACATGAAGACATAAGAGCTGAAAACTTCCCTAACCTGGAAAAGGAAACAGACATCCAAGTCCAGGAAGTATAAAGAGTCCCAAACAAGATCAACACAAAGAGGACCAGACCAAGACACAATGTAATTAAAATGGCAAATATTAAAGATGTAGAGACAATAAAAAAGCAGCAAGAGAAAAGCAACAAGTTACATACAAGGAAACTTAAATAAGGCTATCAGCTGACATTTCAGCAGAAACTGTAGGCCAGAAGGCACTATATATTTACATAAAGTGAGGAAAGGAAAAAACCCTACAACCAAGAATATTGTCTACTCGGCAAGGCTCTCACTCAGATTTGATGGAGAGATCAAAAGTTTTACAGACAAGCAAAAGCTAAAAGTGTTCAGCACCACCAAACTAGCTTCACAAGAAATGCCCAAGGGACTTCTCTAAGCAAAAAAGAAAAGGCTGCTACTAGAAACATGAAAATTACAAAAGGAAGAAGCTCAGTGGTAAAGGCAAATACACAGTAAAGGTAGTTTATCAACCATGCACAAAGTTAGTAGGAAGGCTAAAAGACAGAAGTAGTAAAATCATCTATATTCACAATAAGCAGTTAAGGGATACACAAAACAAATAGATGTAAAATATGATGTCAAAAACAGCAATCATGAGGGGAGGAGAGTAAAAAATACAGCATTGTTAGAATGCAATTAGAATTAAGAAATCAGCAACTTAAAATAATTATTCATATATTTATATTGTTATATACAAACGTCATGGTAACCCCAAACCAAAAATCTGTAATAGCACACACAAAAAAGAGAAAGGAATCCAAGCAACACTAAAGATAGGAATCAAATCACAAGAGAAGAGAACCAAAGAAGAAAGGAACAGAAAAGAACTACAAAACAACCCTAAAACAATTAAGAAAATGGCAATAAGTAGATACATATCAATAATTACTTTAAGTGTAAATTGACTAAATGCTCCAATCAAAAGACACAAAGTGGCTGAAGGGATACAAAAAAAAAAAAAAAAAAAAGACCTGTATATACGCTGTCTACAAGATATTCACTTCAGATCTAAAGACACACACAGATTGAAAGTGAGAGGATGAAAAAGGGTGTTCCATGCAAACGGAAATCAAAAGAAAGCCAGGGTAGCAATACTTACATTAGACAAAATAGACTTTAAAACAAAGACTGTTACAAGAGACAAATAAGGACATTACATAATGATCAAGGGATCAATCCAAGAAGATATAACAATTGTAAATATATATGCATCCAACATAAATCACTTAAACACATAAAGCAAATATTAATAGAAATAAAGGGAGAAATTGACATTAACCCAGTAATAGTAGGGAATTTTAACACCCCATTTACATCAATGGACAGATCTTCCAGGCAGAAAATCAATAAGGAAACACTGGCCTTAAATGACACATTAGATGAGATAGACTTAATATATATAGAATACTGCATCCAAAAGCAGCAGAGTACACATTCATTTCAAGTGCAAATGGAACATTCTTCAGGATAGATCACATGCTAGGCCACAAAATAAGTCTTTCCAAATTTCAATTTAAGAAAATTGAAAACATATCAAGCATCTTTTCTAACCACAATACAATAAGACTAGAAATCAACTACATGGAAAAAAACTGCAAAAAACAAAAACATGTGGAGACTAAACAGTATGTTACTAAACAACCAATGGATCACTAAAGAACTCAAGGAAGAAATCAAAATATACCTGGAGACAAGTGAAAACAAAAAGGCAAGAATCCAAACGCTATGGGGTGCAGCAAAACAGCTGTAAGAGGTAAGTTTGTAGCAATACAAGTTTACCTCAGGAAACAAGAAAAATCTCAAATAAACAACCTAACCTTAGACCTAAAGGGAACATACCTCAACATAATAAGGGCCATATATGATCAGCCCACAGATAATATCATGCTCAACAGTGAAAAGCTGAAAGCATTTCCTCTAAGATCAGGAACAAGAGACAGATGGCCACTCTCGCCACTTTTATTCAACATAGTATTGGAAGTCTTAGCTACAGCAATCAGAAAAGAAAAAGAAATAAAAGGAATCCAAATTGGAAAGGAAGAAGTAAAACTGTCACTGTTTACAGATGACATGATACTATACATAGACAATCCTAAAGATGTCACCAGAAAACTACTAGAGCTCATCAATGAATTTGATAAACTTGCTGGATATAAAATTAATACTGTTGTATTTCTATACACTAACAACAACTATCAGAAAGAGAAATTAAGGAAACAATCCCATTTACAATTGCATCAAAAAGAATAAATTACCTAGGAAGAAACCTACCTAAGGAGGTAAAAGATGTGTACTTGGAAAATTATAAGACACTGTTAAAAGAAATTAAAGATCACACAATCAAATAGACAGATATATTGTGTTCATAGATTGGAAAATTAATATTGTTAAAATGATCATACTACCCAAGGCAAGGCAATCTACAGATTTAATGCAATCCCTATCAAGTTACCAATGGCATTTTTCACAGTACTAAAACAAATAATTCTGAAATGTGTGTGGAAATACAAAAGACCCCGAAGAGACAAAATAGTCTTACAAAAGAAGAACACAGCTGGACATATTACTCTCCCTAATTTCAAACTACAATACAAAGCTACAGTAATCAAAACAGTATGGTACAGGCAAAAGAACAGACACATAGATCAATGGAACAGAATAGACAGCCCAGAAGTAAACCTACATATTTATGGTCAGTTAATCTATGATAAAGGATGGAAGACTATACAATGGAGAAAAGACAGTCTCTTCAATATGTAGTGCTGGAAAAACTGGAAAGCTACATGTCAAAGAGTGAAATTAGAACATTTTCTCATATACAAAAATAAGCTCAAAATGGATTAAAGACTTAAATGTAAGACCAGAAACTATAAAACTCCTCGAGGAAAATATAGGTGAACCACTCTTTGACATTAACTGTAGCAATATTTTTTGGCTCTGTCTCCTGGCAAAGGAAATAAAAGCAAAAATAAACAAATGAGACCTAATTTAACTTAAATGTTTTTGCACAGCAAAGAAAACCATCAACAAAATTAAACGACAACCTACTGAATGGGAGCAAATATTTGTAAATGATATCACTGATAGGAGTAAATATCTAAAATATATATATGTGATACAATTCAATATCAAAAACAAACTGCCCAATTAAAAAATGGGCAGAAGGCCTCAATAGACATTTTTCCAAAGAGGACATACCAATGGCCAACAGGCATATGAAAAGATGCTCACCATTGCTAATCATCAGAGAAATGCAAATCGAAATCACAATGAGATATCACCTCACACCTGTCAGAATGCCTATCATCAAAAAGAACACAAATAACAAATGATGGCAAGGATGTGGAGAAAAAGGAACCCTTGTGCACCATTGGTAGGAATGTAAATTGGTGCCGTCACTATGGAAAACATTATGGAGGTTCCTCAAAAAACTAAAAAATAGAACTACTATGTGATCCATCAATTCCACTCCTGGGTATATATCCTAAGAAAATGAAAACACTAATTCAAAAAGATACATGTACCCCAGTGTTCAGAGCAGCATTATTTACAATAGCCAAGATATGGACACAACCTAAGTGTCCTTTAACAGATAAATGGATAAAGAAGATGCAGTATAAATATATATATATATATATATATATATATATATGAATACTACTCAGCCATAAAAAGAATGAAATTTTGCAATGACATGGATGGACCTGGAGGGTGTTATGCTTAGTGAAATAAAGCAGACAGAGAAAGACAAATACTGTATGATATCACTTATATGCAGAATCTAAAAAATAAAACAAACTAGTGAATATAACAAAAAAGAAACAGACTCACAAATACAGAGAATAAATCAGTGGTTATCAGTGGGGAGAGAGGGAGGGGGTGGCAAGATAGGGGTAGGGGATTCAAAGGTACAAACTATTAGATATAAAATAAATAAGCTGCAATGATATATTATACAGCACAGGGAATATAGCCAATATTTTATAATAACTATAAATGGAGTATAAACTATAAAATATTTGAATCGCTATATTGTATACCTGAAACTAATATAATATTGTAAATGAACTATGTCTCAATTTCTTTAAATGATAAACACTACTATAGGGAAAAACTGTATTACTTATACCCATGCCTGCTTTGCTATACTGCCTCACTTACATAGAAAAGAGCAAAATTGGAAGTATTTTGGTTGTTCGTGTGTTGCAGGAGGACGAAACAGTCCAGAGTCTATCTTCCCCTTGTCCCCAGTGCAGAATTCCAAGACTGGAGAATCTGAGAAGTAATCTGTGTTATACTAAACAGAGGCTTTAGAGACCAGGATTCAAACGCGACATCCATAACTTTCTGAGTGACCCAAACAAGCCACTTAATTTCTCTCAGTCTAATTTTACTCACATGTAAAATCAATATAAAAATATTTTCCTCACTGGGTTGTCAAAAGGATCAGATAAAATAATGTAGGTAGTTTTAGTACATGGTTTCTTTTATAAAGTATCTCACAAAAGTATTATTTTACTTACTGACAGGAAATAGATAGTATTTTGAAGAACAGTCTTAAAATTAAGAAAATTTAATAAACACTAGTATAATTTTGAAGGAATTTTAGGAGGTCATGAACATTCCACCAAAGCAGGAATACCCCTCTACATCTGTTTAAATTTTCCATTGATTTTATTTTATTAATTTATCCACTCATTTATTCATTTAATAAATATTTATTGAACAACCACTATATTTGATCCAACTGCATCAATGTTAGGTAGCCATTAATTGTTCCTAAGTTCTTTTGTATATTGAGAACAATTTCCCTATTACCTTAACGCCCTAAAACAACACTAAAATCTTATCCACTTCTATTGAACAAAACTCCAAACATCTAACGTGTATGAGGTCAAACTTCCCTAGGTCTTGAATCACTATTCACATTAAATGTCCAAGTCTCTTTACTAGTCTAGCCACTTTTGATAAATACTAATTTCACAACAGTCCCCTTAAAATATGGTAACCCAATTAGAACACAATACTTTAAGATGTAACCAGACCAAGGCAAAGGTCTAATCATTTTATGCTATCTTTCATTTAAGTCTTAATAATAAATTTATTTAACAATACTCATAATAATATTAACCTCTTTTGAACATTGCTTTGAGATTACTGCTATTAAATTTATGCCATTTACAGCACTCTATCCTCAATTAATGCTGCTGTAAAAAAGAAGTTACCTATGGAAATATGATGGGGGTTAGGCATAGGATTTTCTCTTAAAGAATATTAGACAAGACTCAGATACAGGCCCACTGAAAATCTGTGATTCATTGTTTGTCCACCTTTAGCAATATTCCAACTCCTACCAAGAGTTTTGGAAATACTGCTTTATTTCACTTAGATAATAGGACTTTTATTTGAAAGCACTAGTATTTTTTAAAGTAAAATCTAAAAAGTAGGTTATTAATGTATTATTTCTTAATATGTAGTAATATTAAAGTCACCGGGTTGAAGATTCATTTTTCAGTATAGCTCATCCATTCTATTGCCCACACTTTAATTCTCCTTCTAGCACCTAACCCACCACAGAGAATTTTCCAATGACAGAGGTTGTTTCCACCCTTTCTCAGCTTCATCACATTCTTGAATCCAAAAGAAGACATAAAGTTAAGAATGACATAGAAACATAAGTTAGATAATAATATAAATATTGACTATTTAGAAAATAATGACTATGAGAATTCTAAAAATTTAAATTTATGGGATGCATAAAGCTAGTTCTACAAACACATTCATGGCTAAAAGTGCTTTTATTAATTAATAAAAAAATGTTGAAAATAAAGTAGTCAACTTAGAAAATTAGGAGGTATCAGAAAACAGAAAAAAGAAAAAATATAAGAAAAACAAAGAAGAGAGAGATAACAAAGGTAAAAGCAAGATTAAGTAGTTGGCATGCTGAAAAACAGCAGAACTGACAAGTAAACCTAAAAGCTGGATCCTTACTGGGGAGTAAGGGGGGAATGATAAATAGAAAAACCACTAGCAAGTAAAAATTGAGGAACAAAAGGGAGAGAACACAAATATGCAAAATTTAAATAGAATATATAACAGCAAATAAATGGAAAACTTAAAATAGCAATATTGTATTTTAAAACAATACTAATGTTTTTGAAAATCTCAGTGAAATATACAATTTTCTAGGAAATTTTTTTCCTGGCAAAACTGACTTAAAGAGAAAAAGAAACTTTAAAAAAAAAATTATCTCCATAGAAAACTCTAAGCCTAGATGTTTTATGAATATATTCTTTCAGAATTTTAAGAAATAAGTGATTCCCACTTATTTTTTTCACCTGATGAACTCAAATGTTTATTTTTATTGATTATACTAAGATGAAATCATTGTCCTCTTTTTTTATTTAAGTATAGTTGATTTACATTGTTTGATTAATTTCTGATATACAGCAAAGTGATTCAGTTATCTGGCAACAAACACATATCTGTCAATAATTACCTTAAATGTCAATGGACCAAATGCTCCAATCAAAAGACAGAGTGGCAGATCGGATTAAAAAAAAAACAACCAAGAGCCTACAATATGTTGCCTTCAAGAGACCCACTTCAGGCAAAGGACACAAAAAGAATATAAAAAAAGATTCCCACTTATTAATAAGATGTTGTCTATTCAATAGTTTTACATAGCCTTCCTCCACAAAAAAGGAGGAAAAGCTTTCCAATTCCATGAACTCTGGCACTAAAATTTAACAAAGATAGTACAAATAAAGAAAAGTGCAAACTAATCTCATTTACAAATACAGATGCAAAAATAACTGTAAGGTAAGCAAATAAAATTATGCAGTACATTAAAACAAGACTACACCATGACTAATTAGGGTTTATTTCATCAGTAAATTTGAAAAACAAAAACCAATAAGACATGCCATAAACTAAAATGCAATTTCTCATAGAAACTCCTAATAAAGTGGACTAGCATGATTTTTAATGATAAAAATCATTAAATCAACAGTCAGTATAATACTTATGGTAAAATATTAAAGACAATTCCATAAATTAAAAACTAAATAAAAATACCTGCTATCACCTGTATTATTTAATATTATTCTTGATATTCTAGGCAGTGTATTAAAAGAAGGGGTGAAAAAAAGGAACAAATAACTGCTAAAAAAGAGGAGAAAACATATCAGCTGAAATATGACTAGAGCTAATAAGTCTGACAAAAAGGGAAGTTATAAAATGAATCAGCAAAATTTACTAACACCCCCAAATATAGTAACAAAAATATAGTAGTATGAAAAATATCTCATTCATAAGAGCAAGTAAAAATATTAAATATTATAAAGGAAACATCAAAGGAAAGGTGCAGAATCTGTATATAAAAAACAAAACATTGTTGAGGGACATAAAAGAATTGAGTAAGTTATTTGGAATGGAAAGATTCAATGCTAAAAAGATTTGTTATCCCATAGTTTTATAATCTTTTTTAAAAAATCACTTTGCAATTTTAATTAACAACATATAAATCTAAGATAAACTTTAGAGAAGTATACAAACACCTTAAAGAATAATTATGAATGAGGTCTTGCAATACTTTTCAAAGATACTATAAAGCTACAGTGATTAATATAGCCTAGCACTGTAAAAGTCTAGGTAGAAAGATAAATGGAATAGAGCCAAAAACTGAGAAATGGCTCCAAATATGTAATCAGTATGTAATAAAAGATGTTATTTCAAGTCAGATGGGATAAGATGGGTTACTTAATAAATGATACAGAGATATTTGGTTAACTTGAGAAAAAAATTAAGTTATATCTCTAGTTGAAATTATACTCAAAATATATTCAAGATGAATCAAAGACTTAAGTGTATAAAAATATAGTCAAAGAACTGGAAGAAAATATAGTAGAATATTATATAATTTTAGACTGGGAGAAGCCTTTCTAAACAAACCCCAAACAGAAAAAAAAAAAAGAGCATTACAAAAGGGAGGCAAAGATTTAACAACAAAACCATAAAGTAAAGAAAATGACAAAATATACATATATGACAAATAAAGGCTAATACCATTAAAATATACATTAAGAGCCTTAAAAACCATAAAAACTAGACAAATCCTTTAAAGGAAAAATGGGCAAACAACATAAACAGACAATTCACAAAGGAAGAGACATTTAATACAAATAAATTCATGTAAAACTCTTCATTCTCAATAAAAATCCAAAGAATTCAAATTAAGTCAGCAATAATATGTTATATTCCCTTATCAAACTGGCAAGAAATGTTTAAAATAATAATACTTGCTACTGAGGGCAAGGGAATACTCGCAGATACTGCTGGTGAGAGCACAGAACACTATACCTGAAGGGCAATGTGAGTCAAAAGGCTTTTTTAAAAAGAACACCTTCTTTGACCCAGTAATTTCACGTTTTAGAAATATATCGTAAGAAAATAACCACTAATTGACACGGAAAAGTATTAAAAAGTTACCCATGTTCAAGGTTTTCTTTATAATGACAAACAATAAAAACAACTTAAATATTAAATAAAAGACTCAGTTAAATTATAAGAACCTCACTTTATGCAATATTTTCTGCAAATAAGAATAATAGTTTAGAAGATGACCTAATCAGGGAAATTCACAATATATCATTAAGTGGGAAAAATAGATTACAAATGAATAGTAAAAGGATGATTCCAATTTTAAGGGAAAAAATTTTTATGCATAAATTAAAATGGAAAGGATATATACTATAATACAGGTAGAATGAAAAGGCAATTATATTTTCCTTTGGGTGTGTTTATATACTTTTTACAATAAATGTATATGAATTTTGTAATGAGGGAAAAATAATGAGATATATAAATACACACGCTTGAGATATACTGAACCCTGATAACCCACTGTAGTATGTTTTTCTTTTCTTTTCTTTTAATTTCTTTTTTGGCCGCACTGCACGGCATGCAGCATCTTAGTTCCCCGACCAGGGATTGCACCAGTGCCCCCTGCAGTGGAAATGTGGAGCCCTAACCACTGGACCGCCAGGGAATTCCCCTAGTATGTTTTTCTTGGAGATAGTATTTAGATCACCCTAAAATTTCAGAATAATTATAACTAATTTTGGTGGCTAATAACTGATCTGATCTCACCCACAACAAAAATGTATGTTGAGTTTCAGCAGTGGCTGAATCAAACTATTTGAACACTACTTTAACTAATTTTTTTTCAATTTTTTATATTATTGGTATACTTTGTGTATAATGTTTATGGTGACAAGATATTAAGATGTAAAAAGAGATACTTACACAGAGTAAATCAAAATGTAAAATTTAGTAAGATTCTTATCTTCTATGCCCATAAAACTGAGGGTAGCACACAAATGAAAGTTTACACTTCACATACAGAATCCAGAAAAGAAAAAGTTAAAGAATTTGAAAAGCCTAATTTTGCATGTTTCACTTTTGAGATTTATATATTTTGATTATATAAAACTAGTAAAGTTTTTGCATTTTTAGAATCAAAAATAAAGATAGAAAGTGGGAGGGGGAAAGATAACCCAAAGCATAAAAACTCGATGCTGAATCATAACATAATAAAATGTTAGCTTCCACATTACTGAGAGAAAGCAAGACCCCCATCATTCACGCTGGCAAAAGCTTGCCTTTGCATAAACCATTTCTGTTCTCACTGTCATAAAACCAATGACTTTGGAAAGGGAAGAAAACACAGAATGACGTGCAAAGTAGCACACACCATGTTATTGCAGCTGGATAAAGAATATGTCACTAATGACTTTCTTTCTACCCGTCAGTTTTAAGTTGAGTTTCTTTTTTTTTTTCCAAAATAGCAAATGGCCTTTATGAGTACAAAACAGAAGCAGTGAAATTCAAAATAATATCCAATTTCCACTTGATTTTGATACTGCATTAGTTAATAGAATGAGTTATTAATTATTTCTTGGAAAAGATATGACTCCCTTTTCTCTTCATTTGAGTTGAACATAACATGCCTGAACACTAAGCAGTTTTCTGTAATAAATTCAAAATAAAATTTTCATCAGATAGTTATCATGAAATGTTCATCTTAAATGAGGAATTATCCATGGGAATATTCACCTGAAGTCATTTGATAAATTCAGAAAACTAATGTAATTAAGTTCCCAAGTTGTCAGGTCAAGTCAGAGTGATGACTGTCTGTAAGGGACAACTGAAAAAATTAATTAATGACAATGGATTCTATTCATGATACCAAAAGCTAGTGATACAGCACTTCATCTCCACAAAGGAATCAACAAGAGAGAATTGGGCAAAAAGTATAGCTTCTTAACTGATAGGGCAGCTTAATTCTGTAATGGATTGGGACTGTCGACTTCTTAACATGTTTCAAAATAATAACGTCAATCACTTATCTTTAAAAATAAGGATGCTCATTCTCATCCGGGTTGGAGATCATGAAATGTTAAGTCCGGTGAAATCTGATTGAGATTAATCAACCTACAATCCTATGGGCAGTTAATAACAACCACAACTTTCCCTCATGAGGACTTTCTTAAGTGCCAGGCAGTTTTAAAAGCTTTACATATACTAATTCTCTTAATGAGCCTATGAAGTAGGTATTTTTATTATCCTCAGTTTAGATACAAGGAATTCAAAACATAGAAAGCTTCAGTGACTTGCTCAAAATCACTCATCTAGTAAGTGACAGAGCCAGGATTTGAACAGGTAAACAGGCCTCAGAATCCAGCCATAAACCATAAACAGCACATTCTATAAAATCCTTTTTGACAGTTACTACAGCTGACCCTTTTTGATCAGAAGAAATTCAAATCAGTGATTTGGATTCATCAATTAAGCTATTATTATGATTTCAAAAGGAAGGATTAAAATTATCTTTAACTTAATTTGTTCATCTTTGACATAACCTTTTTTCTTTTTCATACTTTTTGTTCAGTAAACTAATGAAGTAGTTTATCCTATAAGTTATATGTTTATAGACTAAAAAAGAAGGGGCAAAACTTTCATTCTATAAACATCACAAAAGAATAAAGTTCAGGAACACACTATACATTTACCCTCTCAGATATAAACAAATATTAGAGGTAAGAATTTAATGTTAGGGCACAGAAATAAGCAAATGTGTTGTGGAACAAAATAATATTTCTACATTGATATGTTTGATATTCTGTATATTGTACCTTTAATTTCTCCGAGAAGTTCACTGGTATTTAATCTTTCCATTTTTTCCTTCCAATCTTTCGAAAGTAGTTTTTCCATGCAGGAGGAATCTATTAAAATAAAAAAGTAAGTATTAAAACTATTACACATGTATTTGATAAGTATTAAAATATTACAAATACAGAAGGCTGTGGAGTTTATGGAGAAATTCTGTTATTCAAAAATAACTGATTAAAGCTATTTTTTGTTGTTGCTGTTTTAACCCTAGGATACAGACAATTATATTCCGTTATCTACTACAAAATACCATAACTAAATTTTTTTTGGCTGGAAGATTATTTAAACTATTCCCACGAAAAAAAAAGATAATGCTCAATAACCTTATCTTGGTATTATAACTACAGTTAATTAATATTCAGCCAGCATTTATCACTTCTTAGACCAATTGGACAGAACAAGGGGCTTTTTCATACAAGCTTAAGTTTAGATATTATTCCTTTCAAACCAGGTGATGTTTTTTAAGTCCAAGCAAAATTCATGTGCTATTCAAGGAAGAATGATAAATCTTCAAAGGAGAAGAGACCAATCGACCTGTAACTACTTAGTCCTTAAAAAAGAAATAAACATATGGCAACTTTTGTAAAATACCCATTTAGAGTAAAATGCAAAGAAAATAAAGTCATGATGTCCTCTGTCCCCCAGTAATGAAAACAGTTAAAACTTTTCTCTTATATAAAAAGAGACGCATGATCTTTTCAAGAAAATCCTTATTTAAACGCTGCTTGACCTATTGCATTTCTAAATAGCATTTCTAAATAGCATACTAGATTACACTTGTTTCTATTAAGATTCATAAAGTTTACAGAAGTTTAAATTTTAGAATGTTCTAATAATTAGCAAATTTTTATCAAATGAATTATTTTTTTCTCTCTGTTCAGATGGATTTGCAACTGGAGCTACTGCTTACATCTATTTACGTGTATCTTTTAAGCCTCAAATCTTAACAAACAGGCCATGTTTCCAAAAGGGAAAGCAGATTTAAATACTCAATCCTCAGTGCAAAGAATACTCCCATTAAACTTTAACATTCCAAGCGTCAAAATTCTGATAACTCCTTTTTAAAATTATATTTAAAATAATTACTTCAATTCCAAATGCCTTTTCTCTCCCATATCAGTACCTATCTCTTTAGCATTTTCCCTTTCATTTTTTCTCCAACTTCTAAATCCTCCTTGAATTTTTCAGAATGACAGTAAGGTCAAGATGGATCTGAAGGGTTTTAGAAACTAGATAAGCTTTAAAAAGAAGACAGTGAGCCCCGGGTAAGAGATGAGAGGACCACTGCATGGTTAGAAAGTATTGGTGAAAACAATTAACGTTTGTTCGTGACATGATCAATCAATCAAGGAATGGATAGAATCCAGATCAGTATGTTGGGAAATCGCTGATGAAGAACAACCATACTAGCTCTCTATCACAGAAGCTAAAGTTCTTTCTAAATAGAAGTCAGCTTGATTCTATTAAGTGAAAGCTCCCTGCTCCTTCTCTTACTTCTTCCCTTCTTTCCTTGCCTCCTTCTTTCCTTCCAGTCTTTCCTATTAATTATTTTCGTAGGCTTCAACAAGTGACCTACCACTGTGATTAAAAACTGGATTCTGAGTGACCTGCTAATAGGGCCTATATGCATATGCGTATGTTCAGTTTGTATTTAATTTTCAAAATGTTCTCTTGTTACTTTTATTTTAAATTCAGAAACAAGGTGTATACTTCGTTCCACACATATTTTGTTTTTATGCTAAAGTCATAGAAAAGATAATACTAATTTGAGAGTTAAGGAGCAAAATCTTCAAAGCCATGCCTATCAGAGATTACTTTTTCTCAAATCAGGTCTAAATTTCTGGATATAACATTAGACCATGTATAAGAATAATCAACAAAATGTCTTCAACTTCCTACCTTACTCAGTTTTGTTACTTTTTTTTAACCTTTTCATACATGTTATAACATTGTACTAAACTGATAATCACTGATATGAACACTAAAGCATAACTTGTTTGGTTAAAATTTGAGTTGAGTGCACATATTATAATGGTCAAGACAAAAATCCCAATTGACTAGTAATGATCCAAAATTCACAGCAAGTTCATAAACTAGGATTAGATACACACTAAATGTAAAACAGGCTAAAATATGTCTCTCATTTCTATTAATAGACCTGAAATCTTTCAGAGCTCCAGAAAAAGAATGCTGAAACTTCATGGGAGAAAAACAGAACTATATGCACAACAAGAATATACACTTTAAACATTTATCAAATAAGTTTGAAGACACAGCTTTACATAAAAGCTAATCATTAATAAAATGGTTAATAAATTCAAAACATTTCACATTCCTATTAGAAAATTAATTCTCACCATAATGCTGAGTTAATCTAGCTATATGAGTTCCCATTTCAGTAGAAGACACTGAGGGGAAAAACATAAAGCAGGCTTTGCAAGTCTATATTTATAGCCCATGAAAATATTTAGTAACAATCACTGATTGCCTTTATCTACAGGACAATAAAGGTCACTACATACAACTTTATCAGCATTTAATCTCAATTCTGGGAGATTCCAGGAATATTCAAAACTGTGAGAAGGTCTCTTGAAAAACTGAGCTTTTTCACCTAATTATCTGTCTGCCAGACCTCTAAGGGCATACATACCACAATTAGTACTAAACACAACCCACACTGTAATGTAAAACAAGTAAGGTGAGGGAAAAAGACCAGAAGATGCAGTACCACAAGATGTACTAAAATGCTACATATGCAGAGGATACTACTGCCTCTACCAAGACGTTTCTGACTTGAAATGAGGAAATATATGCTAAAGTTAAAAGTGAAATTTTATATTTTCAAATTTCCCACTCAAAACAATATCCAGGTAAGGGTAAAAATTAACGGTATTCATCCTCCTGTGCCACATACGTCAACTACATTAACAGGACGCTAGCTTTACAGAGGCAATTCATCATATCAGACTTTGCCCCTTTCTGATCATGCACAAATGCAAAAATCAAAGAGGTCAAGATAAGTAAAGAAGTCCAGTTTGCCTTATGTCCATGCAAAGAGTAAGCCCATGTTTCAATTCAGTACTTATGCAGGATTCCAAATGGAAAAAAAAGAACTAAACATCACCCGGATATTCTTGGATAACTCTACACAGATAAATATGCCACAGTCCTCAAAACAATGAAAAGATATACAGTATATTTTATTATCTGAGTTTGACTACTCAAATTTTAGTATTTTGACTGAGTTGTTTTCAGCTAAACAGGAAGAAACTACATACCTTTTGGAAATTATAGTATCACAATATTATAATATGTGTCACGGTAATATGTACATATTAAAAATGAATGTAAGCCATAACACTTCAGTATAAAGTGGAAAATGCCAAAATTTATTCCTCTTACTTTGAAAGAATTAGTGTCCATAAACCAATACATATTCAATGAAATATGAGAGTTTATATTTATCTTGTCTAATTTTTGTAAATAGTGTGATAAAAACAGGACTGAAAAATCGAGTTGCACTTCAATTCTTGCTTATTTTTAATCAAGGATGTAAAGGGTTCTGATATGTTATAAATTAATTCTCAGTTGCATAGCTTTTGTTTTTCCTTTTCCTTTGCAAATTTAAGTTTTTCTATTTCAATAACCTTTTTCTAAGGATAAAAGGAAAGATATCATAATAGATTGCAAAGCAATGTTTCTGCTTCCTAAATACCTAGGTTTCCTAAATACCTAGGTTTCAGGCCAGGTAAGTCAGGAATGCTTTATCGTGCTAATAATTAATTTTACAGTACAAGGGAAATTTGAAGTGAGAGTATGTGAGATATTTATTTCCTAATCTATATGATGATATGTTAGGAACAATTGAAAATTATTCCTAGTTAAACAAAGCTGCAGCAGTGTTAACTACTATTCTGAGCAAAATAAAGGGTCAAAGAGAGTAAATAAAGAAATCATCATTAAAATTAAATCATGGGGGAATGGGAAAGGATAATGGGAAAAAATTTTTATCGTACTTTAAAACAATTTACCTGTGAGTAAACACTTATCATTATTCCCTTTACCTCAAAGTGATAAAGTTAGAAATGCTGAAACATTAGAAACATGACATAGAAAATAACTTTAAAATACCTTGGTGAGAAACAACAATGACTGCTCCCCCTGTATACAGATCCTACTGCTTTATTAACTTTTTTAAGAAAATATTAAAGCAATCCCTTTTATTTTTACCACAGGAATCATAAATTTCAGAAGCAATAAATTTTTTATGTATCCAAACAATGATAACTTATTAAAAGTATCCTTGACCTTGGTTTACAACTAATTCTGACAATATATATTTATATCCCTGCTGATCATCAATCTCACATTTTTCATTAGGAAACAGAGATGCACATGCCAGTTACTGTACATTTTTCCACAGTGACGAGTGCTCCACAATACAGTGGGATAAAATTGGAGCTTGGAGAGCTTGAAGAGCACTCTTAAATTTTAATTAAAACCCTCCAAGCTCACTAAAAATAATTAGACACAAAAATGTGCCAGTTTTATTTTGAAGTCACTATAACGTACAAAGCACACTCCCTGACGACTGCTCATGCTCTCATTCTCTCTCTCTCTCCCTCTCTCCAATGAAACAACTGATTTTCCAAATACGAACAAGGCGGTATAAATAGAGGCTGTTTTCAATCCTGCTCTTCATGCTGGGAAGCTGACAGAAAAGACAGTAGAGTGGGTTTTTCAGACCGCACCAAATGAACCTAGAATAACTTGCCTAACCAAGAGTTCGAATCACTGACAAACTCTAGATAAAATTCAGTCTTCAAGGAACACCACGGGTTATATCACTGATCTTTTTTGA
This sequence comes from Pseudorca crassidens, assembly GCF_039906515.1. Taxonomy (NCBI): domain Eukaryota; kingdom Metazoa; phylum Chordata; class Mammalia; order Artiodactyla; family Delphinidae; genus Pseudorca; species Pseudorca crassidens. The sequence goes on along the minus strand of NC_090304.1, from coordinate 39,746,233 downwards.
TCCAAAAGCCAAACCTTTAACCTCTTAAATGTTTTTGCTTTCTTAAAATATCTCATACAATGCTATATTCCATCCTATTTTTAGCTAAGCAGCAAGAGAAAGCATGCCTTTCCCATACAGCAGGGCAATGATATAAACATCAACACAGATGCACTGCCAGGAAGAGCTGGACTTCTCAAGCACTTGATCATTAAGGAATGCACCAACTGTTTTGGATAATCTCGTGCCAGCTCCCCTTTTGCTCCACACTCCCCTCTGGGAGTGGCCAAACTTGTCCTGATCTTAATTTTTCATTTTACTCCTCCATAGCCTCCCCCCATCCCCAAAAAGATGAGAAATGGCATTTATGCCTAGCAATGAAAAAGCAGGCTCACTTCCCCAAACAGACCAAAACTTTCAAACAATTAACCCTCCCCTCTTCTTTCAGATAAATTACTAAGTATAAAATGCAATCTGATTCCTTTGTTTATTCAATATGAACAATTTGTAAATGACTCAAGGATAAAATTCAGAAAATGTTGTGCTAAATTAGAACCATTATAAACATGCTAATGACTCAATGCTTCAGTAAAACACGCATGATCGGTGTGAAGAAATAGATTTAGTTCCTGTGAAATTCTGTTGTGCTGCTTTAAAACGATTTGGTCATTAAATCAGATATATTCCTTCCAGGAAAAATGTTAATTCCACAACCACTTTACTAGATAATATACTGTGAGTGTCTGTGTGTGTGTGTGTCAATGGGAGCTATTGAAAATGTCATTAGAACTGTTAGATGCAAGATTCTGACATGTTCATGAGGGAGAGAAAACCCCACATTTGAAAGCTGCAGGAAATACACATATAGACATCATCACACTGCGTGCAATATTCTCTCTTTGCACTGTTTTGATCTACCAAAGTCTGATAATTTTTTATAGGGACCCCTTAAAATTGGCACTTAACATACATTCATGGAAGTCACATTGTTCTATATGTGCAGGTAAGAGGTATCTCTTTCATCTGCTTTCCAAAGCTGCTTAACACCTGTAACAATATCAGAAGGATCATTCAAAACCAAATTCCTCTCCCATATCTATCAAAGTACAACTGCTACCTACCAATGCCAATATAGAAAAAGAGGGAAATATCCAGCAGGTAAATCAGAGGCTCACAGCCTCCTGCTGTAGCTGAGACTTCAGTGATCACTAAGACCAAAACCCCATTTCAGAAATGAGGAAACAGAGTCAAGATAAGGAAGTCACTTGCCTTGCCCGAGGCCAAACAGTTGGCGACAGAGCCCTGACTCGAGTTCAGTGCTGGTTTTACTGAAATGACTATTTAAAGCATTATTTGAACATCAGTTTTAGTCTCTATGATGCAGCATTCAACAATAGAAAATGAATAATTACATCTATTATTAATTGCTTCAGATATGAAGTGAAGCACTCTAGTTCTTTAGAGAAGGGTGCTAAAAATTCGAGGTATTGCAGTGAAAGTAAATAGCGTTCAACAGCCAATTCTCCCATACATACTCCATTACACTAGTCTTCCTGTTCCTCCATATTTCATTTTCTATAACGCCTTATCTTTTTTGAACTAAGAGCTTTCTTTTCCTGAAGTCATCCACTGAGGAATAGCTAAGATGCTGCTTAAAAATACTCTTGAACTCGAAAAGTAATTCCTTCCAAATGATATTTTATTTCATGTACAAGAAGTAAGTATGCAGCCTGACACTATTTTCTGCTGCTCCATTGCCAAAGGCTAAGGTATTCAAACCATATGACGTGGGACACTGCTCTTTGGGTTCTACAAATGGTTGACTTCATTTTTACTCTTTCAAATATATATTTAACTGCTTTTTAAAAACTTTATAGAACTGTGGAAACAATAATTTTTGTGTGCCCACTGTGTCCTATAGTCCTTCTTTTGATTTCTTTGGGGAAATACTGCTGAATGCCACTATTGTCCTGATGGAGTTGTCAATCACAGGGCTTTGCTGTCTGCTTCCTACTTGACCCAGTCAGAATTCTCTCCTGGAACTATCTGGAAAGGCTCTCTTATGCTCAAGTTGAAAGCTATAAGTATATGGGCCAGGGATCAATCGTCATGGACATTCTCCCTGGCACATGGAGAGAGTCTGTATGCAATAAGAATGAATGAAACCAAAAATACTAAGCAAAGTAGAGAGGAGCAGATAGGAAAAGATAGAGGGAAAAAACCTTTACATCATGTTAGCATACGTACATCCCCAAAGAGCTAAAGCCAAATTCTGCTCCTGGGATTCTTCATAATGTAAGCCAATATATTCCTGTTTTTGCTTACACTATTTGAGTTGGGTTTCTGCCAGTTGTAACTTACCAAAAAACCTAAACAACAAGAAAACTGTAACAAAAACTGTCATACACATTCAAACGTGTTATGTTCCAAAGTTTAACACACCGAAAATCACCAATGCATTAACTTGTACTACCAGAGTAAAACATTTATTATGCAAACCTTGAAATAAGCCTCTTGCTATATTGAAAGATATGCAACAATGTTAAGGTAAAATACTATAGGACTGATATTTACAATTATTTAGCTATCTGAATTAGGATTTTCTGAACATGAGGCAACCAAAAGAAAATACAGCAGAAATAAGGTAGAAGCTTAAGGTCATTAAAAACAATAACAACTCCTCCCATCTAAGATCAACAAGCCCCGATTTCAGTTTCGTGTTCATCAAAACAGCTTCATTGTTCTGGTCAGTTGACTTAATGTTTAAAATTATAAAAAAAAATTAAAAAATAAGATTTGGGCTTCCCTGGTGGCGCAGTGGTTGAGAGTCCGCCTAACGATGCAGCGGACACGGGTTCGTGCCCCGGTCCGGGAGGATCCCGCATGCCGTGGAGCGGCTGGGCCCGTGAGCCATGGCCGCTGAGCCTGCGCGTCTGGAGCCTGTGCTCCGCAGCGGGAGAGGCCAAACAGTGAAAGGCCCGCGTACCGCAAAAAAAAAAAAAAAATAATAAGTTTTTACTGATAAAATATCCCTTCCTATATGTTTTATTTATGTATTGGCAATCCATAAGAGATCAATTTAAGATAAGGTTATACTCAAGTTGGTTTTAAGGGTCCTCCATAATCTGGCCCTAGTGATTCATTTCCTATTACTTTTGCTACCTGAAACTCTTCATTCTGTTCAAATGAATTCACCAAACATACCTCCCTCTTCTGTACATGTCTTGTGTTTTTTCACTTCCACACCTTTGATCATGACATCCTCCTGATACTAATGTCTCCCCACTTCTTAATGCTTATGAAAAACCTTCCTATTCTGTGCTGCCTACATTAAATACCACCTCCTCAATTATGCCTTGATTTACCACTTGAAGCATAAATTCTCATCCTCTGAAAAGCAAAGTAGCACTTGCTGAGCACATATTATCTCTCAGGCACTGTATTTTTTACATTTTTTTCATGTATCAACTCATTAACTCAATTTCATAACTCTTCTACGTCTACCACTGCTATTACTTACCAATTTTACCACCATATGACTAGATATCTGGTCAAGTTCATACTATATTACCTAACTAAATATTAAGTTCCTTGATGGTCAGGGAATGTTTCCAATACCACTTTGTGTTCTTCCATATTACTTAAGCTCTGCACATAGTAAGTACTAAAACAAATTCTTTAATATACTAAAGAAGATCACTTTGTGTGTGTTAAGGAGTGACAGAACTACCTTTTTATTAACTATATTGATAAATAATTTAATATACATCATATAATAAATGCACCCATCTTAAATGTGTATTTGATCAGTTTTGTCAAATTACACATTCATGTAGCTGCCACCACAAAGAAAATATAGAACATTTCCAAAAAGTTATTGTATGCTCCCTTTCAGTCATTTATCCATAATCCTAACCCAGGCAACCACCGATCTGACTTCTATTGCTATAGAATAATTTTGCCTACTCTTGAATTTTATAAAAATGAAAGTATACAGTATGTACTTTTTGGATATGAATCCTTCCAAATAGCATAAAATTTTCGAGATTCAATCATGTTGCAGCATGTATGAGTACGTTGGTCCTTTGTGTTAATGGGTAGACTTCCATTGTATAAATACACCACAAATTGTTTATCCATTCATCTGTTTTTGGACATGTGGGTTTCTCCCACTTTGGGGCTATTATGAAAATCCATTCATAAGTCTTTTTATAAATATACATCTCTTTTTTCCCTCTAAAAATGGAATTTCTTCAAAATATAGGCCTGACTTTATAAGAAACTGCAAAAAGTTTTCCGAAGGGGCTACATCATTTTACACTTCCACCAACAATGCATAAGAGGGTCTAGTTGCTTTATACCCTCATTAACACTTCTTAGCGTTACTACTTTAATCTTAGTCATTCTAGTGAGTGTATAGTGGTATCTCAGTGTGGTTTTAACTTACATTTCCTCAATGACTAAAGAATAAAATATACTTTCATGTGCTTATTGACTGTGTGTATATCTACTTTTGTGAAGTGTTGTTCAAATATTTTACCCATTTTTATATTTAATCATTTGTCTTCTTTTTAGCGAGTTTTAAGTTATTTATATTTATATATGCTTTATAAATTACATATTTATACAATTATATATTTATATAATATATATATAATTTATTATATATTACATATACATAAGTTATTTATGAATATAAACAGATACCTATCTTTTATATATTTATATGTATTGTGAATATTTTTACCAAGTCTGCAGTATGCCTCTTTATCTTCACAGTGTATCTTTTGAGGATCCATTGTTTCTTAATTTGATATTATCCAATTATCAAGGTTTTTTCTTTATGATTAGTGTTTTCATCTAAGAAATCTTTACCTACACCAAGATCACAAAGTATTCTATATTTTCCTCTAGAAGCTTTATATTTTAGTTTTATATTTAGATCTGTGATCCATTCTGTTATTTCGTGTGCATAGGTCTATTTCTGGATTCTCTGTTCTGTTTTACTGATCAATTCATTATCCTTATACCAATACCAAACTGTTTTGATTACTGAGCTTTATAGTAAGTCTTGCAATCACATAGAATTAGTCCTCCATGTTTGTTCTTCTATTTCAAATTTGCTTTGGCTATCCTTGGTCCTTTGCATTTCCATTTGAATTTTAGAATCAGCTTGCCCACCTCCCCCCAAAAAAACACCTTGGATTTTATCGGATTTGCCTTGAATCTACAGGTCACTTTCATCCTTTATTACTTTTAATATAAATATTGAAAGCTATGAATTTCCCTCAAAGTACTGTTTTAATTTCATCCCACATATTTTGTTAGGTTATGTTTTCATTATCATTCAGTTTAATATATTTTACAATTTTCCTTGTTCTTTTTCTTTGTTATATGGTTTAGTTATATGTATGTGGTTTAGTGGCCAAACATTTGGAATTTTTAAAATTTTCCTTTTGTTATCTATTTGTAATTTATTTCCATTGAGAACAAGGAATATACTTTATATAATTTCAGTCCTTTTATGTTTATTGAGACTTGTTTTATGGCCTAGCATATGCTTTATCTAGTGAGATTTGACTACACACTTGAAATGAATAATTATTCTGCAATTTTGAGTGTAGTACTCTAACAGTGTCAATTAGGTCAAACTGATGGATAATGTTGTTCAGGTCTTCTATAGTCTTACGGATTTTCTGTCTTTTTTTTTTTTCAAATTCTGAAAGAGAAGTATTGAAATCTCCAACAATAATTAGATGGGAGACTTGTCTTTTTTTTCTTTCAGTCTGTCAACTTTTGCTTCATGTATTTTGAGCCTCTGTTTTTAGATGCATATACATTTAGAAACGTTATGTCTTCTTGATGACCTAGCTCTTTAATCATTATGAAATATATTTTTGATCTCTGGTAATATTCCTTTTTCTGCAGTCTACTTTTATATTAACCACTTCAGCTTTCTTATCATTAGTGTTTGCATGGTGTATCTTCACCCATCCTTTTACTTCAAACCTATCTACATCTTTATATTTACTGTGTTTCTTGTAGTCAGTATATTAATTGATTCTTCTTTTTTAATCCAATTTGATAATCTCTACCTTTCAAAGTTAGAACAATTAGTCCATTTACATTTAATGTAATTATTGTTAATAGAGTTTAAATCTACCATTTTGCTATTTTTTTCTATATTTTTCATCTGTACTTTGTTCCTTTTATCCTATTTCCTTGTCTTTTAATTAATTTAACTTTTTAGAATTAATTTATCTCCTCTATTGGTTTATCAGTTATATCTCTTTATTTCATTATCTTATTGGTTGGTCAAGAATTTACAACATGTATCTTTAACTTACAACAGTCTATCATCAAGTAATATACCATTTCAGATACAATGTAAGAAACTTAAAAATGCTCCATCTTTTGTGCTATTGTTGTCATACATACTACTTTTACATGTTTTAAACTCCATAATAAATTGTTACTGTTTTTGCTATAGAGCAAATTATAGCTAAATTAATTATTAGAAAGTATTAGAAAATGCCTTCAGATTTACCATTTTCAGTACTCTTCATTTCTTTTTAAAAACCTAAGTTTTCATCTAGAATTATTTTCCTTTAGCCTGACAAAATTTCATTAAAATTTTCCATAGAGAAAACTTGCTGGCAGTAAATTCTCCAGACTTTGTTTGTCTGAAATGTCTGTATTTCACCTTCAGGTGAAATTCAGGTGAATATTCAGGTGAAGAATATTTTTAATAAATATAGAATTCAAGGTTTTTTTTTTCTTTTAGGACTCCAAAAGATGCCACTGCAATGTCTCTGACTTGTATTTTTTCTGATGTGAAGTCAGGGATAATTTCTATCTTTGTCCCACTATAAACAGTGTATCTTTGGCCACTTTTAAGATTCTCTTACATTAGTTTTCACCAATTTTATTTTGGTGTCCTTTGATATACATTTTTCTTTGTGTTTATCCTTCTTGGACCTAGAGATTTATATTTTTGACAAATCTGGAATTTTTTCAGCCATTTTGTCTTAAAAATATATATATATAAATCTGGTCTATCCTCTCTAGGTACTCTAATTGCACATGATCCATTAGTTCTTAAAAGCTATGAGGCTCTATTTATTTATATTTTCCCTGCCTTTTTTCTCTCTGTGCACCAGTCTGGATGGTTTCTATTACCCTGTCTTTAGTTTAACTAATCTTTTAATGTACAGCTAATTATTTGCATTTAAATTCTTCAAGTACTTTTTTTTAATTTTAAGATATTGTATTTTTCACTCCTTGCATTTGTAAAGTTTTTATTTTATTGTTTCCATTTCTCTCTTCAATATGTTCATATTTTCCTTCAATCCTTGAGTATATCTATATGGTAATTTTAAAGTCATTATCTGCTAATTCTAATATTATCTGTGTAATTTCTTAGTCTCTTTCTATTGATTGATTTTTGCTTCTTCATATGTCTAGTATTTTATTGTATATTGGGCAACAAGTATATTATATTGCTGAGTGTTTGGAATTTGTTCTTTTCCTTTAAATAGTATGAATTTTCTTCTGGTGGGTATTCATTTATTCACAGATCATCTGATCATTTTGAGTTTTTTTTTAAGCTTTGTTATGGTGGGGATAGAGTATCATTTACTCTGGGGCTAATTTATCCTTATTCCAAAGATACAGCTTTTCTGGGTCTCCACTGAATGCCCTGGGTGTTTAATGAAGACATTGCACTGGAGAAAGTTGAAACTTAAATGTATCCCTATAATGTATGAACCATGATAGTTTTGCAGTTTACTAGTTTTTCTCTTCCAGGTGGTTGTTCTTTGCCAAGCTTCTTGTAGTCATACTCTATTCATGTATTGGGTTGGCCAAAAAGTTCATTCGGGTTTTCCATAAGAGCTTACGGAAAAACCCAAAAGAAATTCTGGCCAACCCAATAGTATTAGTATTCAGCAAAAACTCAAGAGGACTCCTGATAAGACTTGTGGAGTTCTTTCTCTGTACAGCTTTCTTCACTCTCAGCATCCCCCCTGCAAATAATAGCCACTACAGTTTCCCCAAACTCTGACCCCTGATTGTTCAGGTCAGTGAGGTTGCCTTATAGTACTTGGGTTGGTTCTCCTTGCATCAGGCTCTGCTAAATGCCACCAGGTAGAAAGCCAGGATAATTAGGGCTCAGTTTGTTTTTCTTCACTCATAGATTATAGTCTCCTGCTTCCTGATTTCTAACTTCTTAAAACAGTTGCCACATATAGCTGATCAAGATCTCTTGTTTATATTAGTAGATTGAGTCTACTACCACTTACACATTTATGGCAGAAGCAGAACTACAATATACATTTCAAAATAATGTTATCACAGAAAATCATTCTCTACCAGTTCCTTTTTTAAAAGATAGTTTAGGGGTTTTTCCATTAATTTCATATTAATATTTTGGCATTTTATAGGGGCATGGGCAACTAATCTTCATAAAGGATTTTGAATGTCAGTTTTTTTTTAACATCTTTATTGTAGTATAATTGCTTTACAATGTTGTGTTAGTTTCTGCTGTATAACAAAGTGAATCAGCTCTAGGTATACATATGCCCCCATATCCACTCCCTCTTGCGCCTCCCTCCCACCCTCCCTTATCCCACCCCTCTAGGTAGTCAAAAAGCACTGAGCTGATCTCCCTGTGCTAAGCAGCTGCTTCCCACTAGCTATCTATTTTACATTTGGTAGTGTATATATGTAAATGCCACTCTCTCACATTGTCTCACCTTACCCTTCCCCCTCCCCGTGTCCTCAAGTCCATTCTCTACATCTGTGTCTTTGTTCCTGTCCTGCCCCTAGGTTCATCAAAAACAGTTATTTTTTAGGTTCCATATATATGTGTTAGCATACGGCATTTGTTCTACTCTTTCTGACTTACTTCACTCTGTATGACACATTCTAGGTCCATCCACCTCACTACAAATAACTCACTTTCGTTTCTTTCTATGGCTGAGTAATATTCCATTGTATATATGTGCCACACCTTCTTTATCCATTCATCTGTCGATGGACACTTAGGTTGCTTCCATGTCCCGGCTACTGTAAATAGTGGTGCAATGGACATTGGGGTACATGTCTCTTTTTGAATTATGGTTTTCTCAGGGTATATATGCCCACTAGGGGCATCGCTGGGTCATATGGTAGTTCTATTTTTAGTTTTTTAAGGAACCTCTATACTGTTCTCCATAGTGATTGTATCAATTTACATTCCTACCAACAGTGCAAGAGGGTTCCCTTTTCTCCACACCTTCTCAAGCATTTACAGTGTGTAGATTTTTTTTTTTTTTTTTTTTTTTTTGCGGTATGCAGGCCTCTCACCGCTGTGGCCTCTCCCATTGTGGAACACAGGCTCCGGATGTGTAGGCTCAGCGGCCATGGCTCACGGGCCCAGCCGCTTCGCGGCATGTGGGATCCTCCTGGACTGGGGCACGAACCCGTGTCCCCTGCATCGGAAGGCAGACTTTCAACCACTGTGCCACCAGGGAAGCCCTACTGTTTGTAGATTTTTTGATGATGGCCATTCTGACTGGTGTGAGGTGATACCTCATTGTAGTTCTGATTTGCATTTCTCTAATGATTAGTGACGTTGAGCATCCTTTCATGTGTTTCTTGGCAATCTGTCTGTCTTCTTTGGAGAAATGTCTATTCAGGTCTTCTGCCCATTTTTTCATTGGCTTGTGTGGTTTTTTTTTATATTGAGTTGCGTGAGCTGCTTGTATATTTTGGAGATTAATCCTTTGTCAGTTGCTTCGTTTGCAAATATTTTCTCCCATTCTGAGGGCTGTCTTTTCGTCTTGTTTATGGTCTCCTTTGCTGTGCAAAAGCTTTTAAGTTTCATTAGGTCCCATTTGTTTATTTTTGTTTTTATTTCCATTTCTCTAGGAGGTGGGTCAAAAAGGATCTTGCTGTGATTTAGGTCATAGAGTGTTCTGCCTATGTTTTCCTCTAAGAGTCTTAGAGTATCTGGCCTTATATTTAGGTCTTTAATCCATTCTGACTTTATTTTTGTGTATGGTGTTAGGAAGTGTTCTAATTTCATTCTTTTACATGTAGCTGTCCAGTTTTCCCAGCACCACTTATTGAAGAGGCTGTCTTTTCTCCATTGCATATTCTTGCCTTCTTTATCAAAGATAACGTGACCATAGGTGAGTGGGTTTATCTCTGGTCTTTCTATCCTGTTCCATTGATCTGTATTTCTGTTTTTCTGCCAGTATCTCCAGTTCCGTTTTTCTTTCTCAAGATTGCTTTGGCTATTTGGGGTCTTTTGTGTTTCCATACAAATTGTGAAATTTTTTGCTCTAGTTCTGTGAAAAATGCCATTGGTAGTTTGATAGGGACTGCATTGAATTTGTAGATTGCTTTGGGTAGTATACTCATTTTCACACTGTTGATTCTTCCAATGCAAGAACATGGTATATCTCTCTATCTGTTTCTATCGTCTTTAATTTCTTTCACCAGTGTCTTATAGTTTTCTGAATACAGGCCTTTTGTCTCCTTAGCTAGGTTTATTACTAGGTATTTTATTCTTTGTGTTGCAATGGTCAATGTGTTTCCTTAATTTCTCTTTCGGATCTTTCAGCGTTAGTATATAGGAATACAAGAGATTTCTGGGCATTAATTTTGTATCCTGCTACTTTGCCAGATTCATTGATTAGCTCTAGTAGTTTTCTGGTAGCATCTTTAGGATTCTCTATGTATAGTATCATGTCATCTGCAAATAGTGACAGTTTGACTTCTTCTTTTCCAGTTTGGATTCCTTTTATTTCTTTTTCTTCTCTGATTGCTGTGGCTAAAACCTCCAAAACTATGTTGAATAATAGTGGTGAGAGTGGGAAACCTTGTTTGTTCCTGATCTTAGAGGAAATGGTTTCAGTTTTTCACCATTGAGAACGATGTGGGCTGTGGGTTTGTCATATATGGCCTTTATTATGTTGAGGTAGGTTCCCTCTATGCCCACTTTCTGGAGAGTTTTTATCATAAATGGGTGTTGAATTTGTCAGAAGCTTTTTCTGCATCTATTGGGATGATCATATGACTTTTATCCTTCAATTTGTTAATATGGTGTATCATATTGATTGATTTGTGTATACTGAAGAATCCTTGCATTCCTGGGATAAACCCCACTTGATCATGGTGTATGATCCTTTTAATGTGCTGTTGGATTCCGTTTCCTAGTATTTTGTTGAGGATTTTTGCATCTGTGTTCATCAGTGATATTGGCCTTTAGTTTTCTTTCTTTGTGACATCTTTGTCTGGTTTTGGTCTCAGGGTGACGGTGGCCTTGTAGAAGGAGTTTGGGAGTGTTCCTCCCTCTGCTATATTTTGGAAGGGTTTGAGAAGGATAGGTGTTAGCTCTTCTCTAAATGTTTGATAGAATTCACCTGTGAAGCCATCTGGTCCTGGGCTTTGGTTTGTTGGACGATTTTTAGTCACAGTCTCAATTTCAGTACTTGTGATTGGTCTGTTCATATTTTCTGTTTCTTCCTGGTTCAGCTTTGGAAGGTTGTGCTTTTCTAAGAATTTGTCCATTTTTTCCAGGTTGTCCATTTTATTGGCACATAGTTGCTTGTAGTAATCTCTCATGATCTTTTGTATTTCGGCAATGCCAGTTGTTACTTCTCCCTTTTCATTTCTAATTCTGTTGATTTGAGTCTTCTTCCTTTTTTTCTTGATGAGTCTGGTTAATGCTTTATCAATTTTGTTTTATCTTCTCAAAGAACCAGCTTTTAGTTTTACTGATCTTTGCTATTGTTTCCTTTATTTCTTTTTCATTTATTTCTGATCTGATCTTTATGATTTCTTTCCTTCTGCCAACTTTGGGGTTTTTTTGTTCTTCTTTCTCTAATTCCTTTAGGTGCAAGCTTAGGTTGTTTATTTGAGATGTTTCTTGTTTCTTGATGTAGGATTGTACTGCTATAAACTTCCCTCTTAGAACTGCTTTTGCTGCATCCCATAGGTTTTGGGTTGTCATATGTTCATTGTCATTTGTTTCTAGCTATTTTTTTATTTCCTCTTTTATTACTTCAGTGATCTCTTGGTTATTTAGTAGCGATTCTTTAGCCTCCATGTGTTTGCATTTTTTTACAGTTTTTTTCCTGTAATTGATATCTAGTCTCATACCATTGTGGTCGGAAAAGATACTTGATATGATTTCAATTTTCTTAAATTTACTGAGGCTTGATTTGTGACCCAAAATATGATCTATCCTGGAGAATGTTCCATGAGTACTTGAGAAGAAAGCATATTCTGTTCTTTCTGGATGGAATGTCCTATAAATATCAATTAAGTCCGTATTTTATATTGTGTCGTTCAAAGCTTCTGTTTCCTTATTTATTTTCATTTTGGTGATCTGTCCTTTGGTGAAAGTGGGGTGTTAAAATCCCCTACTATTATTGTGTTACTTTCAATTTCCCCTTTTATGGCGGTTAGAATTTGCTTTATGTATTGAGGTGCTCCTATGTTGGGTGCATAAATATTTACAATTGTTATATCTTCTTCTTGGATTGATCCCTTGATCGTTATGTAGTGTCCTTCTTTGTCTCTTGTAATAGTCTTTATTTTAAAGTCTATTTTGTCTGATATGAGAATTGCTACTCCAGCTTTCTTTTGACTTCCATTTGCATGGAATATCTTTTTCCATTCCCTCACTGTCAGTCTGTATGTGTCCCTATATCCGAAGTGTGTCTCTTGTAGACAGCATATATACAGGTCGTTTTTGTATTCATTCAGCCAGTATGTCTTTGGGATGGAGTATTTAATCCATTTACATTTAAGGTACTTATCAATATGTATGTTCCTATTATCATTTTCTTAATTGTTTTGGGTTTGTTTTTGTAGGTCTTTTCCTTCTCTTGTGTTTCCTACCTAGAGAAGTTCCTTTAGTATTTGTTGTACAGCTCGTTTGTTGGTGTTGAATTCTCTTAACTTTTGTTTGTCTCTAAAGCTTTTGATTTCTCTTTCGAATCTGAATGAGATCCTTGCTGGGTAGAGCAATCTTGGTTGTAGGTTTTTCCCTTTCAACACTTTAAATGTGTCCTGCCACTTCCTTCTGGCTTGCAGTGTTTCTGCTGAAAGATCAGCTGTTAACATTATGGGGATTCCCTTGTATGTTATTTGTTGCTTTTCCCTTGCTGCTTTTAATATTTTTTCTCTGTATTTAATTTTTCATAGTTTGATTAATACGTGTCTTGGTGTGTTTCTCCTTGGATTTATCCTGTATGGGATTCTCTGCGCCTTCTGGATTTGATTGACCATTTCTTTTCCCATGTAAGGGAAGTTTTCAACTATAATCTCTTCAAATATTTTGTCAGACCCTTTCCTTTTTTTCTTCTTCTTCTGAGACCTCTATAATTCGAATGTTGGTGCATTTAATGTTGTCCCAGAGGTCTCTGAGACTGTCCTCAATACTTTTTATTCTTTTTTCTTTATTCTGCTCTGCAGCAATTATTTCCACTATTTTATCTTCCAGGTCACTTATCTGTTCTTCTGCTTCAGTTGTTCTGCTATTGATTCCTTCTAGAGAAGTTTTAATTTCATTTATTGTGTTGTTCATCATTGTTTGTTTGCTCTTTAGTTCTTCTACATCCTTGCTAAAAGTTCCTTGTATTTCCTCCATTCTGTTTTCAAGATTTTGGATCATCTTTACTATCATTACTTTGAATTCTTTTTCAGGTAGACTGCCTATTTCCTCTTCATTTGTTTTGGCTGGTGGGTTTTTACCTTGCTCCTTCATCTGCTGCGTATTTCTCTGTCTTCTCATTTTGCTTAACTTACTGTTTGGGGTCTCCTTTTCACAGGCTGCAGGTTCGTAGTTCCCATTGTTTTTGGTGTCTGCTCCCAGTGGGTAAGGTTGGTTCAGTGGGTTGTGTAGGCTTCCAGGTGGAGGGTACTGGTGCCTGTGTTCTGGTGGATGAGGCTGGATCCTGTCTTTCTGGTGGGCAGGAACATATCCTGTAGTGTGTTTTAGGGTGTCTGTGAACTTATTATGAGTTTAGGCAGCCTCTCTGCTAATGGGTGGGGTCATGTTCCTGTCTTTCTAGTTGTTTGGCATGGGGTGTCCAGCACTGGAGCTTGCTGGTCCTTAAGTGGAGCTTGGTCTTAGTGTTGAAATGGAGATATCTGCGAGAGCTCTTGCCGATTGATATTATGTGGGGCTGGGAGGTCTCTGGTGGTCCAATGTACTGAAATTGGCTCTCTCACCTCAGAGGCTGAGGTCTGACACCAGCTGAAGCACCAAGACCCTGTCAGCCACACGGCACTCTTGTTTCCAACAGACCCTGCAGGCAGAGACCCAGGAGACTGACTGATGTGGTAGGAATTCTCACCTCTGCTGGCTTCTGTCAGGTGTCCCAGCATCTCTTACTGCAACAGCTTTGGGACAAGTAGTGCCCAGCCAGTAAAGTTGCATCCCATTCTCATCCCAGCTGTTGGGTAGGAAGAAATTGCCCTCTACCCTTCTAGCTTCTTCTGGCTGGTCAAAATGGCTGAAACTCTCACCTTAAATGCCATCTTCTACTAAAGACAAAAGAGGGTGTCATAGATTTTTATAAGGCATAATAGCAAGCCATAATATCTCTCTTTTAGAATAAGAGAATATCAAAGCTAAAAAAGCTACTGGAAAATTTACTGGTCAACACCCCCATGCTATAAACAGAGAAACTGAAGCCTAGATAAGGAAAGTGATTTATTTAAGATCATATTTTGTGACACAAACCTAAAACACAGGTGTCCCAGAGCCCACTCTGCTGACAGTGAACACAAAGAGAACTCTCTTAAATTCTATCTCAATGTAGCATGCTTATCACAGTTTCAAAGATATACACAAGTAGCTGATGAGTGCTTTGAGCCCTTAACTACTCCTGCAAAGCAGTATAATCAAGCAGTTCAAAATGGAAAGCTGGATAACCACTAAAAGAATCATAAAAGACCGTGTATCAATAAGGTCATAGAGAAGGAAAAATAAAATAATAAAAAAATACATGATTAATAAAGAAGACAAAAACTGAGAAATAAAGAAACAAAAACTAGATGGACAGGGAAAACAGAAAATACATTAAAAATGGTAGACTTAAAATGAAATATCAGGAATTATATTAATATAAAAGGGCTAAATATGACAAATTTTAAAAAGATAGTCAAAGTGGGATGAAAATCAGAACCCAACGTTAGGTTGTTTATAACAGAGAAACATTAAATATAGGACACAAAAAGATTAAAAGTAAATAGATAAAAAGGGGTATATCATACAAACACTAGCCAAAAAAAAAAAAAAGCTGGTATAGATATATTAATAGCAGATAAATATACTTTAAGGCAAGCCATATCAATAGAGATAAGGACGGACATTGAATAATGATAAAAGGCTCATTCTAACAATCCTAAAACTAGTAAAATCAATAAGATAAACCAGCATATCTCCATAAAAAGTTAGGCATATCCCCAATCATAGTTGAGATTCTTAACATAGGTCCCTCAGTAGAATAAGAGAAAAATCAATAAAAATACAGAATAAGAAATATGATCAACTTACATTAACTAATTGACATATTTCAAACTCTACCCCCCAATAACTGTATGATATACATTCTGTTCAAGTGCACATGGAAATTCTTCAAATAGACCACATGTTGAGGGATAAAGCAAGTCTAAACAAATTTCAAAAACTGAAATCATGGAGAGTATAGTTTCTGACCACAATGGAATCAAAACAGAAATAGGTAATAGGAAGATAACTAGAAAATCACCAAAGCAGGATTTAAACAACACACTTAACTAATCTATGGCACAAAAAATTAATCACAATGAATATTACATAATATTTTGCACTGAATTATAATGAAAATCTGACATCTGAAAATTTTTATGTCAGATAATGCAGTTATTAAAACTTAAAATGCAAATGTTACAGAAGCAGAAAGGTTGAAAATAAATTACCTAAGCTCCATCTTAATCTAGAAGAAGTACACCAAATAAACCCCCAGACAGGGATGATGAAAAAATATCTGAAAGCATAAGTCAATGAAATAGACAACTGCAGTAAAATAGAGAACAAAATAAAACTAAAAGATGAACCTTTAGCAAGACTGATCAAGTAACAGGGAAAACAAATTATTAATATTAGTAATGAAAAAGGAGACATCACTATATATTACTATAGATACTATAATAATAAAATGGATTGAACAACTTTATGCTAATAAATTTGAAAGTTTAGATAAAAAAGAAACACTTCTTTTAAAAAACACTTATTAAAGTAGAAAACCAAAATAGTTCTTTATCTACTAAAGACAATTAATTTATAATTAAAAGCCTTCCCATGGAGGTGCTCTAGGCCCTGATTGCTGCACTGGTGAATTTTTCTGAACATTCGAGGTAGAAATTGTACAATATTGTACAAACTCTTCAGAGAATAGAGAAAGAAGAAACACTGCCCAATTCATTTTATAAAGCTAGCAAAACCTTGACAAGTACATTATAAGAAATCTACAGACCAATCTCTGTCATAAACATAGATGCAAAAATCCTCAATAAAATATTAATAAATTTAATCCATGAATATATAAAAAGGACCAAGTGGGAATTATTCGAGGAACACAAAATTGCTTAAAGATTCAAAGACCAATCAATATTATGTACCTTATATGAAAAAGGTGAAAAATCATATGATCATCACCATAGATGCAGACAAAGCATTTTATGATATTCAATACTCATTCATGATTTTTAAAAAAAGAGCTCTCAGCAAGCTAGGAACAAGAGAATACTTCATATTTTGATCATACACCTACAGCAAACATCATTATTAATGCTGAAACACTGAATGCTTTCTTCTGAGTTCAAGAACAAGACAGCAATACCTATTACCCTTATATTCAACATCATCCTAGTAATCCTAGGTAGAGAGATAAGATAAGAAAAAGAAACAAATGTATATAGCAGACTTCTGGTTTCCAGTCCAGCATGTAAGGAGTTTGGAAATTGTCACTGTCTTCTAACAACAACAATTTAAAATCTGAACAAACTGAAAAATCAATAACTCTTCTTGGATGCATCAGAGAAGTGAGGTCACATAGCAAATCAATGCTCCAAGTATTGGAGAGAAGGACAAGTGGATACAGAGATTCACAAATTACAAGAGCAGAAACTCATAAGCAGGAACTTCTATGGCAACCAGTGCCAAGGCAGGAAAATTTAAACTGTAATTTCCAAACTAGTGAAGGCTTGCCATGGACAACTCAAACTTAAAAATTCCAGGGAGACCCAGTTATATTCTACACTTCTGTGAGTTTTACCTCCAGGTGCTCTACCAGGTCTTCACAGTGAATACTGGAGAATGATCCCCTTGTGCTTCCAGTGGGGAAAGAGGAAAAGGAACCATTTTGAAATATACCAGAGCATTCTGTTCTTAACAAGGCCTACACTCAGGAGAAACAATTTTTACCAGAGCTTAACATGGTAGGGTTTATCAGAACCTAACCTACCTGGGAAAGTGAAATACTCAACTCCAGCTTCCTCTAGCTTTCCATGTGGGAGAAGGAAAATACTCAACTCCAGCCCCCTCCAGCCAAAGTGTCCCACCTAAGGGGGGAGGGAAGGAAGGAGAAGCACTAGTGAAGTTCATGATCCAGGGCCACAGGGTCACCAAAAGACTGAGGGCTAAGGAATGCTTTCCCTCTCTCCCCCTATACCTCATTGTTAAAGGCCTATTCACCTTTAGTTATTTACCTATTAACCTTTTAGTTACCTTTACTAAAGGCCTATTTACCATAGTTCTTTTTATCCCATACCTCATGTCTTCCTTTCAACAACAGCAACAACAAAATTGCCAAGTATACTAAAAGGCAAAAAATACAGTTTGAAGAGATTGAATAAGCACCAGAATCAGAGTCAGATATGGCAGGAATGTTGGAATTGTCAGACCAGGAATTTTTAAAAACTGTGATTAATATGCTAATGGATTTAATGGAAAAAATAGATAATATGCAAGAACAGATAGATAATGTATTCAGAGAAATGGAAATTCTAAGAAAGAATCTAAAAGAAATGCTAGAGATCAAAAACACTGATACAGACATGAAGAATGCTTTTGATGTACTCATTAGTAGATGGGAACAATCTGAGGAAAGTCTCTGAGCTTGAGGATATGACAACAGAAACTTGTAAAATTGAAATGCAAAGACTGGGAAAAAATTAGAACAGAATATTCAAGAACTATGGACAGGGTTTCCCTGGTGGCGCAGTGGTTGAGAGTCTGCCTGCTGATGCAGGGGACATGGGTTCGTGCCCCAGTCCGGGAAGATCCCACATGCCGCGGAGTGGTTGGGCCTGTGAGCCATGGCCGCTGAGCCTGCGCATCCAGAGCCTGTGCTCCGCAACAGGAGAGGCCACAACAGTGAAAGGCCTGTGTACCGTAAAAAAAAAAATAAAATAAAATAAGAACTATGGACAACTATAAGGTGTAACATATGTGTAATGGGAACACCAGAAAGAGAATAAAGGGAGAAAGGAACAAAAGCACTGTCTGAAGAAATAATGACTGAGAATTCCCCAAAATAATGTCAGATACCAAACCACAGATACAGGAAACTCAAAGAACATAAAACAGAATAAATGAAAAAAAAAAACAACAAAAACAAAACAAAACAAAAAAAACTAAGCCTAGTCATATAATATTCAAACTCCAGACGATCAACAATAAAGAAAAATTCTTTAAAGAAGCCAGAGGAAAAAAACAACTTACCTATATAGAGAAGCAAAGATAAGAATTACATCAACTTCTCAGAAACCATGCAACAAAGAAGAGAGTGGAGTGAAATATTTAGTGTTGAAATTAAAAAAAAAAACTAAAATTCCATACCCTTCAAGACTATCCTTCAAACATGAGGGAGAAAGATAAACTTTCTCAGACAAAAAAAAAACAAACAACAACAACCCTGAGGGAGTATGTTGCCAGTAGACCTGCCTTGCAAGAAATGTTAAAAGAAGTTCTTCAGAGAGAAGGAAACTATATAGGTGAGAATCTAAGATCTAAACAAAGAAAGGAAGAGCACTGGAGAATAAGTGAAAGTAAAATAGAAACTTTTATTTTTCTTATCTTAATTGATCTAACAGATAAGTTTATATAAAATAATATACCAACAATGTACTTGATTATATGTGTATGTGTATATATACATAAGTATACATGTATGCTTATGTGTAAGTGAAATGTGACAGATTACATTAATTGATTTTTAAATGTTGAGCCAGCCATGCATACTTTGTGGATAAGTCCATACATACATAAGAGTATATTATGCTTAGGTATAAGGGAAATGATAGCAATGATACAAGGGATGGGAGGGAGGAACTAGGAATATTTTGTTATTTTAAGGTACTTGCACTACCCATGAAGCAACATAGTTTTATTTGAAAGTAGACTTGGATTAGTCATAAATGTATATTGCAAACTCTAGGACAAATACTGAAAAAAATCTTTTATAAAATGAGTATAATTGATATTCTAAGAAAGGAAACAAATGGGATCATAAAATATGCTCTATTTAAGCCACAATGTAGAAGACAAAAATAAGAACAAGGATAACAAACAGAAAACAGTACCAAATACAGTAAATATTAATCCAACTATATAATAATCACCTTACATGTCAATGGTCTAAATATGCTAATTAAAAGATATTGTCAGAACTGATGAAAAAACAAGACCCAACAATATATTGTCTAAAAGAAACACACTTTACATATAAAGACACATATAAATTAAATGTAAAGGGATGGAGAAAGCTATATCATGCTAACACTAAGCAAAAGAAATCAGGAGTAGCTATATTATTTTCAGACAGAGCAGATTTCAGAGGAGGAAAATTATCAGAGATAGAGAGGGGCATTACACAATGATAAAGGAGTCAATACTTCAAGAAGATATAATAATCCTTAATGTGTATGTGCCTAACAGCAGAGTGTCAAAATACATGAGGCAAAAACTGACACTGCAAGGAGAAATAAATTCACTATTGTAGTTGGAGACTTCAATACCTCTCTATCAGAAATGGACTGTTCCAGCAGCAGAAAATCAGTAAGGATACAACTGAACTCAACAGCTCTATCATTCTGGATATAATTGACATCTATAGACTACTTCATCGAACAGTAGCAGATTAAACATTCTGTTCTCCTGGGCTTTGATTGAGATTGCTTTGGACCTAGATACAAGCAATGAAGAAGTGGAATTTGAAATTTAAAACACAGTGCATTCACATTAGCACCACAAAAAAGTAAATATTTAGGTATAAATCTAACACATCTGTTTAAAATCTATATGAAGAAAACTACAAAACTCTGATGGGAAATATCAAAGAAGAACTAAATGGAGGGATATTCCATCTTTTTGTAGGGTTTTTTTTTTTTTTAAATCAAGTTGAGGAAGTTCCCCTCTACTCCAAGTTTGCTAAGAGTTTTTTTTATCATGAATCAATATTGGATGTGGTAGAATTCATCAGTGAACCTATGTGGGCTTTGTGCTTTAAAAGGTCATTAATTTTTATTTGATTTTATTAATAGATATAGGTCCATTCAATGTTTTTTCTTCTTGTGTGAATTTTGACTTCACTATACCCAACATCCTTTCAACAAACCATGCTAGAGCAACTGGACATCATATGCAAAAAACTGAATCTAGACAGACATAAAACTTACACCCTGAAGGTTTAACTCAAAATGAATTATTGACCTAAATGTAAAACGCAAAACTATAAACTCCTAGAAGATAAAATAGAAGAAAATCTAGATGACCTTGAATAGAGCAATGACTTTTTAGATACAACACAAAAGTCACAATCCTTAAAAGAAATAATTGACATACTGGACTTCATTAAAATTTAAAATGTTTGCTCTGCAAAAGACAATGTCAAGAGAATGAGAAGACAAGCCACAGACTGGGAGAAAACATTTGCAAAATAATTATCTGATAAAGGACTTTTACCCAAAATATACAAAGAACTCTTAAAAGCCAACAGTAAGAAAATAAACAACCTGATTTAAAAATGGATAAAATACCTGGAAACAGATACCTTGCCTGAAAAGACATACAGATGACAAGTAAGCATATGAAAAGATGTTCAACATCATATGTTATTAGGAAATTGCAAATTAACACACAAAAAGATACCACTACACACTTACTAGAATGACCAAAACCAATGCACCTCCATGTTCACTGCAGCATTATTTTCAAGAGCCAAGACATGAAATCAACTCCATAGATGGATGAATAAAGAAAATGTGAGACAGATTATATACATATTATATATATACATATGTATACATGTGTGTATACATATACACATAATATATACCTATATGTACATACTATGGACTATTATTCAGCCATAAAAAAGAAATCTTGCCATTTGTAACAACATGGATGGACCTTGAAGGCATTAGGCTAAGTGAAATAAGTCAGACAGAGAACGAAAGAAACCCTATCATCTCACTCATATGTGGAACCTTAAAAACACACAAAAAAATTAAACAAACAAATTGAGCTCACATATACAGAGAACAGATTGGTGGTTGCCAGAGGCAGGGGGTATGGTGTAGGCAAAATGAGTAAAGGGGGTCAAAAGGTACAAACTTCCAGTTATAAAATACATTAAGTCTTGGGGATGTAATGCACAGAATAATGACTATAGTTAATAATACTGTATCATATATTTGAAAATTATTAAGTTTTCATCACATAAAAAAATTTTGTAACTAAGAATGATGTTAACTAGACTTACTGTGGTGATCACTGAGCAATATATACAAATATCAAATCATTATGTTGTAATCTGAAACTAATATAATGTTTTATGTCAATTATACCTCAATTAAAAAAAACAAGGCCAAAATCCAAACACTCGATGACACCAAAAGCCAGAAAGGAAATGGAGCAACAGGAACTTTCATTCATTGCCAGTGTGAATGCACAATGATAAAGCTTTTTGGAAGACAATTGGGTGGTTTCCTACAAAACTAAACATACTCTTAACATATGACCCAGCAATTTCACTCCTTGGTATTTACTGAAATGAACTGAAAACTTGTATTTACACAAAAACCTGAACATGGATGTTTATAACAGCTTTATTCATAATTACCAAAACGTGTAAGCAACCAAGATGTCCTTCAGTAAGTGAGCGGATAAATAAACTGTGGTATATCCAGAAAATGGAATTTTATTTGGCGATAAAAAGAAATGTGATCCAAAGCCATAAAAAGACATGGAGGAAACTTAAATGCATATTATTAAGTGAAAGAAGCCAATCTGAAAAGTCTACATACTGTATGATTCCAACTTTATGACATTCTGGAAAAGGAAAAACTATGGAAACTGTAAGAAGATTAGTGGTTGCCAAGGCTTATGGTATGAGGGGGTGAGGGATGAATAGACAGAGCACAGGATTTTTAGGGCAATGAAATTATTCTGCGTGATATTACAATGGTGGATTGATGTCACTACATATTTGTTAAATCCACAGAATGTACAATATCAAAGATGAATCCTAATGTAAACTATGGACTTTGGATGATGATGTAGGTTTGATTTAACAAATGTACTGCTCTGGTTTGGGAAATGACAGCAGGAGAAGTTGTGTGTGTAAGGTCAGAGATATATGAGAACTCTCTGTACTTTCCACTTAATTCTGCTGTGAGTCTAAAGCTGCTTTAAAAAGTAAATTTTATTAACTAAAGAGAGTACATATAATAGAAAATAAGAAATAAAATTTATAATTCACAGACTGACAGCATAACTGGAAATTACACAATTGATTATATAACTGAAGAAAGTTTTAAAGCCTAAAATAAACTATATAATTAATAGGTATATTTAGCAAGATTTCTGGATATGAGGTTTACATTAAAATATATTTCCACACATAGGCAAAAAATAGAAAATAAGGTATTAAAAAACAATAAATCTATAAAATGTGCAGGATTTCTTTACAAATACATAGGGGAAAAGCCCTTCAAACCATTACTAAAATAATTTTTAATACAAATAAATGGAAGGATATATTGTGCTAATGAATTGGAAGTCATAATATTTTTAAGATGTAAATTATTTCCAAGTTGATCTATAGACATACTGCAGTCCAAATTTAAATCCCAAAATTTTTTGTAGAAATTAACAAGTAATTCTAAAATTTATGTGCAAACATAAAGGATCGTGAAGAGTCAAGAAAATTTTGAATAAGAGCAAACTTTAAAGACTATTCTACTATATGATTTTATTACAAATCTACAGGTATTACACAGTGTGCACTGGTAGAAAGATAACCAATAAATATAGAATACTACACAGCAACAAAATAGAACAAACTATTACCTGTAACAATAGAGACTTTATGTTGAGTGAAAAAAGGCCCAATACAAGAAAATATACGCTTTATTTAAATATATTTACATTTATATGAAGTTTAAGAACAGACAATTTCTGATGATATGAGAGAATAGTGATTATCTTTCAGAGGTTATGATTGGGAGGGAGAATGAGGGAGCCTTTTGGGAATTGGAGTATTTCTCTATCTTGCTATGGATGGTGGTTACATGAGCATAAACCTATATAAAAATTTACTAGGTGGTACACTTTAGTTTGTACGTTTTACAATATGTATGCTATACTTTTTGCAAAAATAAAAATAAAGAATTATTACACTGTATTCAGGCATAATTCTATATGTTATATTGTGAAATGGAAATGAATAATATTTTGTAAAGTGAATATCCCACTTGTTGTGGAGGTGAAATATTTACTCTAGTAGGTCTCCACAGACTACTGCAGAGATGAACACAACTACTACTTAAGCCAAAAAGAGGTCATTTGGCTATGGAAAAGCCAGGCTCCTCAGAACAGAAATGGAAATAAAATTACAAGATCCCAGAGTGTCTGAAAAATGCATGTATCTTTGTCTTGGTCCGGAAAAAGGGACAAATTGTCTAGTTCCTGCAGTTAAAAGTAAAATGATACCTTTCACATGACTATTATTATAAGAAGACAAGTAACTGCAGAATGGAATGAAGGAATCCAGGAGAGGTACAAAGTTTCTCCAACCTTTGATTTCAAATTCTTCAAACATTTACCCTTAGATAAAAGCCTAAATCTCTTAAAATGTCTTAAAATGTCTTCCATGTTCTGGAACTCACTTACCTCTCCACGTGTTCTTTTCACCACTCTCTACTCTTTCCCTTCTACTCCATAATGAAATTCAGTTTCTACAATGCACTAGACACCACCTGCTAAATTATCTCTTCCCTGTGACCTTTACATGTGCTCTTTAGCATGGCTGAAACATTCCACCACTTTCTTTTATCCAGTAACTCCTATTCATTCAGTCATAATTTAAGAGTCATTTCCTCAGGAATGCCTTCAAAAGACTAGTGGAATCTTAAAATGCCTAAGTCATGACTTTCAACAAATTTTATCGTAACTACTTCACCATCAGTCCACTCTAAGAGACTATAATCTCCAAGAGGCCAAGAAACACATCTGTTCTGTTCACTAGCACATTCTTTGTGTCCAGCATAGCCACTGGAACATAGTTGACAACTAAAACATGTAGTCTAGTTAAAAATATGTAGAATCAATGAAAATGAATGATGAGAGGATTTAGGGTGCAGTAAATGTTACTGGGATCCACAGGACAAGCAAATAGTATTTTGTACACTTAGTTTTAATACTACGGTTTTTTTTCTGTAAATATTTGCTTTGTTCTGCCATAGATTTTGGTTCTTTTAAAATATATTAGCATGTCTTGGCTATGCTTAGAGCACCAAAGAAAACATTTTAAAGGAAGTCACAGATTCCTAATGCTCAGTGTACTGGTAGTAGTGATAGTAGAGACCCAAGTAAGAAAACCGTAGGGGAGGATACAATTTAAGGTGGCAGATCCAGGACACTCTGTAAGCCATCCACTCCAATGGGAAATTCTCCTTGTGGAGGTCCACTCTCATTCCTGGAGTTTGTGTAGTTTTTCTTAATAATGGAATGTTGTCCTTTATATGAAAAAGTGACCCACAGATGAATGACAGTCAGCTTGTAAGTTCAAAGCAGGATGGTTATGGCCATTGGTCTTATTAGAATCATTTCTCTCAAAGCAAGGAGAGTAAATTAGGTAATCATCAGCATTTTGAAAACTTCTACCTCAACACAAATTCTTTTCTTTTTTATCATTTTTAACCTTGCCTTATTTTCAACATTTACATTTTGAGTGAAAGAAGAATAAAAGCTAAAATTATGCTTTTGTAAAGGAAAAAAATGTTGTAGCCTAAAAAGTTAAATTAAAACCTAAATATGCTGCCCTTTCTTATTATTCGGAGAGGGAACAAGAAAAATGATAGCAAATTCTCAACTAAGTATTGTTCAAACACTGACCAGTTCTCTTGATTGCACAGAGTACAAAGGCTCTTTCAATAGCCCCTGCACAGCTTAAATATGAACTTCATGTGCCTCTCTATCTTCTATTCAAATTAGACAACAATTAGTGGTATCAGAGGGAACCAGGTATGAACTAAACTGGAAGCTGATAATGGTTTATATGTTTATAAGTTTGGGCCCTACTGTGAGCATCAAAAGTGGGTACTTAACAATTACTTACAATAAAATGGCAAGTCGTGCTCATAAACAATAAATTTCTGAAAATCAGTCAGTTCTCAGTATTCAAAGATTATGTACATCTTTTGGTCTGAATGAAGTTTGCAACTAGTAGATAAATTCTGGAAATTTAATGCACAGCATAGTGATTACAGTCAACAGTACTATATTATAAACTTCAAAGTTGCTAAGAGACTAGATCTTAATTGTTCTTAACACACAAACACACACACATACACACAATGATCATCATGTGACATAATAGAGGTGTTAGTTAATGCTTTGATGGTAATCATTTTGCAATATATAAATGTATCAAACCAACAAGTTGTACATCTTAAACTTACACAATGTTATATGTCAATTATATCCCAATTTTAAAAAGGAAAAGATGGGAAAATATATAAACATAGGCCAGATACTGAGCTGAATTAAAGGAGACAATTACCACAAAGATGGGCAAAAAATACTCTTAGAATGTCTGAAGTTTAAGCTGAAATGCAGCATGGCTAAACAAAGAAAAATAATGAAGCCAGTCTAAAAGTGTACTCTTTGAAAGTAAAGAGACAATGTCTCAGAGTGCAAGTTCTGTAATCATTAGCTAGAGCTATAAACAAAAGTATATGTTTAAAGAAGGCTGTATACTATATTAATAAACTGTAACAAGTATCTATAACTGTACATTCTTTAGCGTAGCTACATTTGCCAGGCAACATAGTGCTGCTTACATATGAAATTCTATTTTACATGCAGGTGCTTGAATACACAGGTATTGCCTTTATTGTGTTAAGTTGCTCTTGTGACTCACCACAGGAAGAAAAACTGTGGTAACATCCTACCGTCAGATAAAGGATGCATTAAGATCAAAGTGCAGAGAATAATTCTTAGGTTTTTCTTGAGTTTGATATAAGAGTCTTGAATGGCAAGATAATCAGTTGCCAAGAAAGAAAATCCTATGGTCTATGTGGACGTTCCATACCCAGAAAATCTCCCATTTCAATCAGTTGCTAACTCTAACTCTCTATTGTACTCTCAAAATTCACACAGGTCTCATATCAAGTTATCCATTGACAGGTGATTTTCCTCCCTACCACTCCCCTGCTTTAGTCTTTGTAAGATGTTCTCAAAAACTAAAACTTAAACATTTGCAAGAAAACTAAGCATTTTGATGATCAGGGGTTTGTTTCAAGTGGATTCCATAAAAGGCAACAACAGTAATAAAATAATGATAACAATGATGATTAGGAGCTAAATTTTACAAGTCTCCAACAAAAGTTAAAATGACTAAGAACAGCCTTGATTTTATCCTAACTTGCAGTTCCCCAAGGGCCAGTAGAGTTCTCTAAGATGTAACTTTTTCTGGATCACAATACTAACTGAGCCCTATAATCACTCTCATTGCCTTCCTGACCAAAGTGAAATTTCCAAGAATAATTACTTTCAGATTACTTACAGTTTTAGTTATACTATAGAAAGGGAAAGCATTCTTTGCTTCCTATTTTAAACTTTTGCGAGAAACTATTGTGAGCCATTGAATAGGATCCTTCAAGTAAGCTGCTTGTCAAATATGGAGGAAGGGATGATTCATGAGTACCTGGAAGGTTGTATATTCGTTTCCTTTAAGTCTTCAAGTAACAGCCACTGGCCACTTGGCATTTCCAGGAATTGCAGAATATCAGAACAGAATTGCAGGCCTAGGTAATTTTAGTCTTCTTTAAGCTGGAACTGCTCCTTAGTCTTTGTATTTCATAATCTTGACCAGTTATTTCGTGGGATGCTTTGTTTTTTTTCAAAGTCAGGTTATGCATTGTTGGCCGGAATACAACAGAAATCATATTGTGAGTTCAGTGCATTATATATCAGGAGCTACATGATGTTGACTTATTCTATTACTGGTTTAACTGCTTCATTAAGATGGTGTCTGTCATGTTCTTCCATTGTACTATTTTACCTTTCGTAAATGATAAGTATCTTGTGAAGAGATACTTTGATACTTTGTAAAAATATCTTGTTTCCTATAAAAAATTTTGGGCACTAACTTTAGCATTCACTGGTGATTTTTGCTTGAAACAATGATTACTATGATGGCTGCCAAATGATGTTTTACTAACCTGTCATTCCTTCTACATTTACTAGTTGAAATTATGCTGTAACAAACAGATTTCTCTCAGCCCAATATATTTATTTATTCAGTTATATACCTCAGGATGAAGTTGTGGATTATTATTTATTAATAATTTTTTATTTATAATTTTTTATTTACAATTACATATTATGTAATTATTTATCATTATATATTTATTATATAATATTATATACATTTATCATTATATTATTATTATTATTTATTTTGTTACATTATCCCAGATTTGGCCAGTAGGAGCTTCTCCAACATTGCTCCTTTAGACATGCCCCCATCATATTTTTGAACACTTTATTCTTTTATAACATCACAAGATGCTTCCAGGTTCATCAAATATGTTCCTGCCCACCCCTGAAATCAGTAATTTTTCCAAGAAGCATCATTTCCTTTTACTGGAAAATGGTATTTAAGAAACAAGATTTGGTGCTAGGTATGCTTACTGGTACTAAGCCCTCTGAATGTTTGGTGTGCTCATTGACTCTCAAAAGACTATGAGCCAGGCAATACATTTATGTATACATACATATACACACACTTCTGTTACTCGTATTTATATCTACAGAGATTTCGAGATAGAGGTGGATGTAAACATAGGGGTATGGGGGTATATATGTCAAAGATCACGAGTTCACAACGATACCTCCAATTCCAATCTAACACGGCAGGAATTATTCTAGCCTTTGCCCTGACCATATTTATAGCTTTCTTCTCCCAAAGCAAAAAACCTAACACTCATTATCCACAATGTATTTATTTCATTTGTTCAATCCTATAATACGTAAGTTAGTTTCAGAATGGCTAACCCATACTACTTTAAGAGACAAGCCTACTACTAGAGCACATTTGTTTTCAAGCTTTTTATTCTTTAGCCCTAGAAAATATCGTCAAAATACTGTGTTCTAAAGCTATTTAAGTTAGTTCTACTCACTCATCATCCCATATACTTTAAGTGTGATTATGTTATTTATTTGAAATACAATTAAATTCCTTTATTTCTTCTTGTATTTGTTTTGGTTCTCCCATTCTTGTTTGTTTGTCTGTTTAGTATGAGAGAAAGTAAGATGGTTCTAAAAGTCACAACTACACAAAAGTATACTCAGAGCAGTGTTACCCCCCCATCCCCATCCACTCTACCCTAAACTCATTATCTTTTCTACTCTACTTCTATCAATCATCTTGAAGTAACCAGTCTCAGTAGTTTCTGATTTACTGTTCTTCTGTTTCTTTCTGCACAATCAAGCAGATAAGTGCATATTTTCTCATTTCACCTCCTTTCTACATAAAAAGTGGCATTCTATAAATGATCTTTCACATTCAGCAATATATTTTAGAAATCACTCCATATCAGATTATAGATCTCTTCCTCAATCATTTTTATAGCTACTAGCACTCTATTATGTACTATGTGGCACAGCTTATTCAATCACTCACCTGTGTATGAATATTTAGGTTGTTTCTAATTATAAACAATGCTGGAGCAAATAGTTTTGGGCATATATGTTTTCATATTGTTGGAGGTGTACCTTCAGAGCAAATTCCTAGAATTGATACTACTGGGTCAAAAGAAAGTCCACATGTAGCTTTGATAGGTATTGTGAAATTCTCTTCCAAAAGAGTTGTACCAGTTTGCGTTCCCTATAAAATGAAACTGCTTCTTTCTTCACAACCTTGCCAAAAGAATGTGTCTCATATTTTTAATTTTCAACAATTTGATAGGTTACAATCGTCTTCTCAATACAGTTTTTTCTATTTCTCCTTATTTAAAAAATGCTTTATAAGGTATAATTGGTATACAAAAAACTGTATATATTTAATGTATACAATTTGATGAGTTTGGACATATGCATATATCTATGAAACCATTACCACAATCAAGGTAATAGGTATATCTATCACCTCTAAAAGTTTCTTTGTGTCCCTTTGTGGTTTTGTTTGGATTTTGTTGTTGTTGTAAAAATACTGAATATGAGAAATATCCTTTAAAAATATTTAAGTGCACAATACAGTATTGGTGAGTATAGACACTAGTCTCCACAGCAGGTCTCTAGAACTAATTCATCTTGCGTAACTGAAACTTTATACCAATTGAGCAACAATTCCCCATTGCCCCTCAATATAGTTTTAGATTGTATTATTTGCCCAAGATAGGGTAACAGGAGTTGGATTTACCTTCCTACTACTAAGCAAAAATGAAAAAACTTTATGGAATAGCAGTTTTCAAGATATTGGACATCAGGCAACAAGGACAGTATTCCCTGAGAAACAGGAAACAAATGTGTTCTACTACTGTCCCACCTTACTGCCAGGAAAGAGTTTCCAAGCTACAGCACAGGGAAAAAGAATCTAGCTATTTTCCTGGGTTGAGGAGCTAAAACTAAAACTGAAAGTTCAGGGAGACTAAGGTGGCTAGAGTTCACAATGCAGAGTACTGGAAAAGAGGAAGCTGCACAAAAAGAGAAATCCAGATATCTGCAGACTCCCCTCTCTCTCTCCCACCCCAGTCCTCCTCCAAGTCTGTTACTGAGTACTGATTGGTGAATACAAGTGAGAAAACTACATGAAGCCAGGAAAAGAACCACCCAAAAGGATTAGAGGGAAAATCCCAGTAGCTCATAAAGGCCTAAGAACAGTTTCTATCTTCACTAGCCAAAGTGGAAAGTGTCATAATTCATGGGGCATAATGTAGAGTACTCAGAAATGTTTTGCCTCAGTTGTGGGGTAAAATAAGCACTAGACTAAATGCTGCCTTATCCTGTTTGATAAGGCTTAAAACAAGACCTTAAAGGATCAAATTGTTTCCAAGTAACTTAACAGCCCAGAACAAAGCTCAAGAATCTTTATGGGAATACCCAACCAAGTTAAAATTCACTAAGCCTAGTGTCTAATTAAAAAATACAGGCATGGGGCTTCCCTGGTGGCGCAGTGGTTGAGAGTCCGCCTGCCGATGCAGGGGACACAGGTTCGTGCCCCGGTCTGGGAAGATCCCACATGCCGCAGAGCAGCTGGGCCCGTGAGCCACGGCCACTGAGTCTGCGCGTCCGGAGCCTATGCTCCGCAATGGGAGAGGCCACAACAGTGAGAAGCCCGCATACCGCAAAAAAAAAAAAAAAAATACAGGCATGCCAATATCACTGATGAACATAGACTCAAAAATTCTCAACAAAATACTAGCAATCTAAATCCAACAGTACATTAAAAGGATCATACACTACGATCAAGCAGGATTCATCCCAGGAAGGCAAGGATTTTTCAATATCCGCAAATCAATCAGTACGATACATCATATCAACAAATTGAAGAATAAAAAACATATGATCATCTCCATAGATGCAGAAAAAAACCTTTTGACATAATCCAGTACCCATTTATAATAAAAACTCTCCAGAAAGTGGGCACAGAGGGAACATACCTCAAAATAATAAAGTGGGCATAGGGGGAACATACCTCAGTATACAACAAACTACAACTAACATCATACACAATGGTGAAAAGCTGAAAGCATTTCCTCTAAGATCACGAACAAGACAAGGATGTCCACTCTTGCCACTTTCATTAAACATAGTTTTGGAATTCCTAGCTACGGCAATCAAAGAAGAAAAAAATAAATAAAAGGAATCCGAATCGGAAAAGAAGAAGTTAAACTGTCACTGTTTGCAGATGACATGATACTATACATAGAAAATACTAAAGATGCTACCAGAAAACTACTAGAGTTCATCAATGTATTTGGTAAAGTTGCAGGTTACAAAATTAATTCTCAGAAATCTATTGCATTTATATACACTAAAAACGAAAGATCACAAAGAGAAATTCAAGAAACAATCCCATTTACCATCACATCAAAAAGAATAAAATACCTAGGAATAAACCTATCTATGGAGACCGAAGACCTGTACTGCGAAAACTATAAGACACTGATGAAAGAAATCAAAGAAGACACAAACAGATGGAAAGACATACCATGTTTGTGGATTGGAAGAATCAACCTTGTGAAAATGACTATACTGCCCAAGGCAATCTACAGATTCAATGCAATCCCTAACAAATTACCAATGGCATTTTTTCACAGAACTAGAACAAAAAATCTTAAAATTTGTATGGAGACACAAAAGACCCCAAATAGCCAAAGCAATCTTGAGAAAGAAAAATGGAGCTGGAGGAATCAGACTCCCTGATTTCAGACTATACTACAAAGTTATAGTCATCAAAACAGTATGGTACTGGGCTTCCCTGGTAGCACAGTGGTTGAGAATCTGCCTGCTAATGCAGGGGACACGGGTTCGAGCCCTGGTCTGGGAGGATCCCACATGCCATGGAGCAACTAGGTCCGTGAGCCACAACTACTGAGCCTGCGCGTCTGGAGCCTGTGCTCCGCAACAAGAGAGGCTGTGATAGTGAGAGGCCCACGCACCATGATGAAGAGTGGCCCCCACTTGCCACAACTAGAGAAAGCTCTCGCACAGAAACGAAGACCCAACACAGCAAAAATAAATTAATTAATAAACTGCTACCCCCAACATCTAAAAACAAAACAAAACAAAAAAAACAATATGGTACTGACATAAAAATAGAAATATAGATCAATGGAACAGGATGAAAAGCCCAGAAATAAACCATGCACCTATGGTCAATTAATCTAAGACAAAGGAGGCAAGACTACACAATGGTGGAAAGACAGTCTCTTCAACAAATCATGCTGGGGAAACTGGACAGCTATATGTAAAAACATGAAATCAGATCATTCTTTAACACCATACACAAAAATGAGCTCAAAATGGATTAAAGACTGAAATGTGAGATTGGACACTATAAAACTCCTTGAGGAAAACATAGGCAGAACGCTCTATGACATAAATCGCAGCAATATCTTTTTCGATTTGTCTCCCAGAATAATGGAAATAAAAACAAAAATAAACAAATGGGACCTAATTAAACTCAAAAGCTTTTGCACAGCAAAGGAAACCATAAACAAAACGAAAAGACAACACACAGATTGGAAAAAAATATTTGCAAATGACATGACCAACAAGGGATTAGCCTCCAAATTTACAAACAGCCCACGAGGCTTAATATCATCAAAACAAACAACCCAATCAAAAAATGGGCAGAAGACCTAAATAGACATTTCTCCAAAAAAGACATACAGATGGCCAAGAGGCACATGAAAGGATGTTCATCATCACTAATTATTAGAGAAACACAAATCAAAACCACAATGAGATATCACCTCACATCAGTCAAAATGGCTATCATCAAAAAATCCACAAACAATAAATGCTAGAGAGGGTGTGGAGAGAACAGTATGGAGGTTTCTTAAAAAACTAAAAATAGAGCTACCATATGACCCTGCAATCCCATTCCTGGTCATATATCTAGAGAAAAACATGGTCCGAAAGGATACCTGCACCCCAATGTTCATTGCAGCACTGTTTACAATAGCCAAGACATGGAAGCAACCTAAATGTCCATTGACAGAGGAATGGAGAAAGAAGATGTGGTACATATATACAATGGAATATTACTCAGCCATTAAAAAGAATGAAATAATGCCATTTGCAGCAACATGGATGGACCTAGAGATTGTCATACTGAGTGAAGCAAGTCAGACAGGGAAAGAGAAATATCATATGATATCACTCATATGCGGAATCTAAAAAAAAGAGAAGATACAAATGAACTTATTTACAAAACAGAAACAGACTCACAGACTTAGACAATGAACTTATGGTTACCAGGGGGGAAGGGTTGGGGGGAGGGACAGTTAGGGAGTTTGGGATTGACACGTTCACACCGCTATGTTTAAAATGGGTAACCAATAAGGACCTACTGTATAGCACAGGGAATTCTGCTCAATGTTATGTGGCAGCTGGATGGGAGGGGAGTTTGAGGGAGAATGGATACATGTATAAGTACAGCTGAGTCGCTTTGCTCTGCACCTGAAACTATCTCACAACACTGTTCATCAGCTATACTCCAATATAAAATAAAAAGTTTTTTTAATATACTTAAAAAAATACACGCATGCAAAGAAGCAGGAAAATATGACCCTAGAGAGAAGAAAAATCAATCAACTGAAACTGAACTAAAAATAATATAGATGTTAAAATTAGTAGACAAAGACATTAAAACAGTTGTTAAAACTACGTCTATATGTTCAATAAGATAGTGGAAAATTTTTAAAGGTTAAATAGAGATACAGAAAACATACAAACAAATAAAAGAGCCAAACTTCTAAAGATGAAAATTAAAATGTCTGAATTAAAAAATACACTGAGGGGCTTCCCTGGTGGCGCAGTGGTTGAGAGTCCGCCTGCCGATGCAGGGGACACGGGTTCGTGCCCCGGTCCGGGAAGATCCCACATGCCGCGGAGCGGCTGGGCCCGTGAGCCATGGCCGCTGAGCCTGCGCATCCGGAGCCTGTGCTCCGCAACTGGTGGGCCACAGCAGTGAGAGGCCCGCATACGGCAAAAAAAAAAAAAAAAAAAAGGTAAAACCTGTCAGATTAGATTAAAAAGCAAAACCCAATTATATGCCGCTTATAAGAAACCCACTTAAAATGTAAAAGATAAACACAAATAGATTAGGAGTAAAAGAATGGAAAGACATACACCATGATAAGACTAAGCTGCTATATTAATAAAGACAAAATTGAGTTTAGAGCAAAGACCATTATACAGGACCATATAAGGACTGTCACTTCATAGTGACAAAGGACATGATAAGGTATGATATGACATGACACGATAGGATAGGATAGGATATAGGAGACGAAAATCATAAATGTTCTTGTACCTAGAAAGAAACAGAGATTATGCAGACCAAGGAAAGTCACAAAGATGATGTGGGTAAGTCAATAAAATTTTAAGAATTGTCAATAATATTCCCAAATTTGGAAAGAAGCAAACTGAATGAGTTTTGTTATCTTTTTTATCTTCAGCCTGAAGTGTAGTAGAAAAGGAAACTAGGAAGCAATAGATAAATAGGAAAAGTGAACAAGAGGGCTATTTCTGTCTGACAGATGTTAAAACAGAACAAATTTCTAGGTCGACACAACAAATTTGGGGAATGACCCAAAAAGCATCCTCCTGAATGAATGGTAAACCCTGACCTCATTCCCAATTAGATGAACTGAACTATGAATAAGGCAAGTTATAAAATCTCAGAAAAGACAGCTCAGCCCCAAAATAAAAGCTACATAATGCCTCAGCTGAGTTCTCCCTACTCTATTCCACTATCTTCTAACCCCTGAGAAATAATTTTCTTAAACTCCCAAACAAAAATAGCAAGGGACCAACAAAGAGGAAATATATATAAAATCCTGGAGAGAAGACTGCATGACCAACAACATTATGCTACAGAAAGATGTCATTCACATATGAAGATGAAAGGCAGGTAGACTCAACTGTGATAGAACTTTGCAAACACTAGACCCCTAAGCCCTTCTTGGGGTTAAGAGGGAAGCGTCTCAAAAATGAAATTCAACCAATTAAGAAAGAAAGTGAAATAAAGTAAGAAAAAGGGAAGCTATAGTAAAAGAACCAGTAGTGATGACCGCATTTATATACATATGGAATAAACAGTAAACAACTATGGAATTATGGTTACAAAACAGAATTTAAATATTATAAACCTAGGCAATGCAAAAGTAGTAAAAGAAGAAAAACTCAGAAGTGGGTGGTGGACATTTGGGAGAAATTTTAAGAGTATATAATGCCCTTATCTTTCTAAGCAGGAAACCAACCGTTTCGTTTAAAAACATATAAGTTGGGCTTCCCTGGTGGCGCAGTGGTTGAGAGTCCGCCTGCTGATGCAGGGGACACGGGTTCGTGCCCCAGTCCAGGAAGATCCCACATGCCGCGGAGCGGCTGGGCCCGTGAGCCATGGCCGCTGAGCCTGTGCGTCCCGAGCCTGTGCTCCGCAATGGGAGAGACCACAACTGTGAGAGGCCCGCGTACCGCAAAACAAACAAACAAACAAACAAAACATATAAGTAGGGCTTCCCTGGTGGCCCAGGGGTTGAGAATCCGCCTGCCAACGCAGGGGACATGGGTTCGATCCCTGGTCTGGGAAGATCCCACATGCCGCTGAGCAACTAAGCCCGTGCACCACAACTACTGAGCCTGCGCTCTAGAGCCCGTAAGCCACAACTACTGAAGCCCGCGTGCTACAACTACTGAAGGCCGCGTGCCTAGAGCCCATGTTCCGCAACAAGAGAAGCCACCGCAATGAGAAGCCCGCGCACCACAACAAAGAGTAGCCCCGCTCGCCGCAACTAGAGAAAGCCTGCGCACAGCAACAAAGGCCCAACGCAGCAAAAAATAAATTAATTAAATAAATAAATTTTAAAAAACATATAAGTAGCTTTTAAAAAGAAAACATAATGAGAAAATCTCTTAATTTTTCATAATGCCCTCCTCTGTTTTTAAATCTTGAGGGGACTCTTTTAGCAAATATTATCTCTAATACTGAAAATAAACATTTATTGGATTCAGCAACCCTTTTAATTCTACTTAAGTTTATTTTCTGTCTTTTAGAATGAAGTAAAATAAAATGTATCCATTTCTATTTACAATATGACCTCATTTTTACAAAAGTCTTTCCATCTGCCCATTCATCCATCTGCCATCCACCCACTAGTCTATTTATATAAATGTTTAAGAATGATATCTATCTAATATTGCTTATGATAATTTTTAGGTGGTGGTATTAATGTTTCTACTTTTATTTTCATATTTTCTACATTTCCTCAAAATGATATTTTTAATAAAAGCAATAGAATCATTTTTCTTTAAAAATGAACTGAAGCAAATACACCAAGAGATTAACCATGTTTAATTCTGTATGGTAAGAATATAAATGATTATTCCCTTTGCACTTTTCTGAATTTCTTTAATTTTAAAACAATAACAAGAGTAAAAGGGCTGTATTCATCATGCTGCCTGAAAATGAGGTTAATCCTCAGCACACAAAATGATACTACAAAGGTCACAACTAGATTTTTTTTATCCAGAAGAATTTTTAGACAGCTACCCCATTGATAATAGGCAAAATCTCAACCCTAGATCAGTTATTAGACCTTTCAGCTCCCAGTGACAAATCACCAGCCCTTATTCTTCTGGCATACAAGTGCAATGTTGTAATGGTAGACTAGGCAAGGGACATTAAAAAACTACACTTCTTACTTTAAAAATCTTCATATTAGTTCAGAAAAAAATAAAAGGAAAAGAAAGAAAAGACTAATGAACAGAGAACAAAATATCTTGAAAATTCTAGAATCCGGGTAATGAATACTGGAGGGTTCATTATACCATTTTCTTTTTTTGTATGCTTGAAATTTTTTTAAACTACATTTTCTCAAACCCCTCTTATATATAACATAAGCAAGGATTCTTTGCAATTCATAAGCTCATCTTTAGAACAAAACAGCTCTTCCTTTGGAGAGTTAAGCCAATTGGTCATTAATATTTTATTGTGAATTATTTTAATCAAATAATTAGATCTTTCTCCTAGTATCACCTAAGACTACTTGTGCAAAGGGCCTGTTTGATGAGGGGAAAGGAGACAAGGGTAATTTTAAAGAAGGATACATTTCAGCAAGGGTAGCCAGAGATAATAACAGGGTTGGGGGGAGGGGTGGCAACCTATACAAGGACACTAAAAATGAATTTTGCTTTCTTTGAAAATTTGTCTAGTTTTCTGTTATCACTTGAAATCATTTCATGCACTGTCTTGGCTTTCCTCACGTCAGACAGTAAATACCCTCTTAGATACTACCTTACAAATAGTAATATAAATAGATTAATATTCTATTTTATGCTTATTTGTAGTCTTCTGGTAAACTTTTGTTCTCTTTCTATGCAGTGATAATAATAAGTAACTATTATTGAGTATTTGATATAACTCTCAATATAATATGCTATACACTTGAACTATGTGCTCTATATCAAGAATTTCATTAACATTACAAGTCTGTGGGATGAGGCAAGAATAGTAACTTCCCCAAAGTAAGACAGCCAACACGTAGTAGAAATGAGATTCTAACCCAGGCAGTCTCAGTCCAGAACCTGTGCTTTTAACCACTAAAGTGATGTTTACCAAACTTATTTCTACTATTTTCAGTAAATGTCACTCAAAATTATGTGAGAGGACACAAAACCATGACTCCTTAGATTTGCAAAAAACATGAGTAAGTCTTCCCTAAGCTAAGATAGAGACCCTGCCAGAGGGCCAGCAAGATTAAATCAAAAGAACTAAGCTAGAATTGTGGCCTGTAACAGACTCTGTTGTTTGGCAATTGAAAAGCCATTCACAGCCCCTTTATCCTTCACCTGCTTTCCACTAGAGAGGCTTGTAAAGTTGCTTTCCTAGTCTCCTTTATAGCTAGGCCCATTGACCATATGACCTAGTTCTAAACAATGAGACATAGGAGGAAGCCTGCTTTGGGGCTGCTGGGAAATTTGTTCTTACCTTGATTTAAAAAAAGAGATATTCTACCATGCACCATCCTCTGAACTTTCTCTTAGAATGTGGGGCTACCACGGCCACCTTATAATGATGAAGGGATGGCCAGAAGAATTGCAGGGATGCAGGTCAGGTTCTAACATGTTTACCCCCCGTACCAATACCAGAAACTGCTCACATTAGACTTATTGTTACGTGTGAAAATTAAACACCTATTTTTTTAAACTAAGGTAGATTGGATATTTTGTTTTGTTTGTTATGTTGTTGATACTTGCAGTTGAAAGCATTCCTAACTGATTTAAGTTTCGCCACTTAATAGTTATGCCACCTGAAGCATAACTGTGCCTCAATTTCCAGCAAGAAATCAATGAGATAATATTTGTCAAATTCAGTTTTTACAGAGTGGGTTGCCTACTAAAAGATAGCTTAATCTGAACCATATATGTCCATCATGTCTAGCATCAAGGAACACTTAAGTGGGAGAAGCTAAACATTAATCAGTGTCACCACAGAACCCTAGTTGTAAGGCAAAGCACCTAAAGGGTATGGGAAGATTATGTGCCAGGGACTAAACTATTTCCCCCCAAAAATTTATATGTTGAAGTCCTAATACTCAATATATGATTGTGCTTGGAGATGGGGTCTTTGGGAACTAATTAGGTTTAGATGAAGTCATGAGTTTAGGTAGAGATATGCAAGCCAAAAAAAAGAGCTCTCACCAGGAACAGAATCAGCTGGCATCTTGATCGTGGACTTCCAATCCTCCATAACTATGAGAAATAAATTCTGTTGTTTAAGCCATCAGTCTATGGTATTTTGTTATGGTAGCCTGAGCTGTCTAAGACACTATATGAACAGCATCTCCACAAAGAGGCCAACAGGACAGAAAGGAAAAATTGCCCTGCTTAAGAAAGTCTGATATCTTCTACAAACACTTAACAAAAAGTGGATCTTCTTCGTAGGCTACTGACCCTCCATTCATCCCTCAGCCTAGAGCACTAACTGCCTCAAAGACTCTAAAACTTCTTTGGATCAGGGGTGGAGAAAGGAAATCCCACATTCATTTATATTCTTTCCTCCTCTGCTAGAAAGGGAATGTGAAACCTCATTTTACAGCCCATTTTCCTTATAGTAAGCATGAGAGTTAATCACATTGGGTTTGGAGTTATTCAACATGGTTTCAAATCTAGGTTCTGTCAATTATTAACTTTGTGGCCTTGATTAAGTCAATTTCATCATTTTCAAAGTGAGGATAATAATAGTATCTATATCTACTAAATGAGATCATGTACGAAAAGTACTTAGCCAGTGCCTGGCTTATTTTCAAAATGGCAAAGAATGAAAAAAATTAAAAACAAAGACCATATGCAGTTCATTCCAGACACCTTCCATTTAAATCAAATATCCCAAATGAAATCTAATTATTACCTACCTGAGAGTTTTCAAGTTAAAAACAAATAATGTTTCAAATATCTCAACAAGGCATAATTGCCGAATGAGTTTATTATCCTATAATAATGAGTTTATCATCCTATAAACATTATAATAATTATGACCTATGGTACACACATAAAACAATACAATCTACTTTCTTCCCACAAATATACACTCCATCTGATCAAATCTATACACTAGAAGATATTACTCAGAGGTCATAGCTTAGATGCCAGACTTTGCAACAGGCCTTAACTGGCACGTACAAATGGTTGGTGAATGCTCCTCTTCCAGGTAATAACTAAATCAAATACTGAGATCGGGGCCTCATAGCAACAACACTACATTTAGAGTTTGGAAAAAAAAAAAAAGAGGGGACAGATAATCTAGATGGTGAAAGAAAGCATGAAGGTAAAAATAACATGTTTTAACCAAACAATTTGGACATGGATAAAGATAAAAACTACAAACCACTTTAACAATAAAGGTTCAAGTTCTAAATTATAGAAAATTCTTGTACATTATCAATTGAGGCTAGAATTCAGGCCTAAACCTTACCAGGTAAAGAAAATTCAGATGGCTCCAAATAGGTACAACCAAACAGAAAACCCTAGTCGACAGAGAATTCATGTTCTTGTTCTATGTACAGGTTTGAAGGGTAAGTGATGAGTCAGTCCCTCAGGAAAACTAATGCGAACTGAGCCAAAACACTAAAAGCCTATGTGAATGTCTTTTTTTTTCTCTTAGAAGTTCTATCTACAGTAAAACTGTAGGACTCCTGATTCTTGCACTAGAATGCTGTAGTTTCTATATTACCATTCTTTTACTATGAAAGATTTAATTTATTTCAGCAACAATGAAAATGTCCCACTATTAAAATGCCACAGTTGACACACCCTAAATGTCGCAAAGGGAAATAGAGAAAAACAAGTCCAAAGGACAAAAACTGGATACTGTAAACCGAGACTTAAAGTCATTCAAAAATTGCTTTTGGATTATTTCAAACCTTTATATGACCTTATTTTAATTTGACTTATACAAAACAATCTATTAAATTTTGAGAAATTTACAGTATATCTATCAGTAATCCCTCTTTCTCCAGTTTTTAGATTATCTTTTAAAAATAATATTATTTAATGCCTTATTTTATGTGATTATTTCTGAAGAGTTTGGCTATTATGGCTATATTCCTTTATATGCTAAATATTACGTCATTGTATTTGAAATTCATCTTCATAATTACAGTAATGCTTACTACTAAATATCTTTAATAAGTGTTGCCTGCCTAACTGCAAAAATATCATGACTTGAGCTCCTCAGAGACTCAGACAAAAATTTACATTTAAAAAATAACAGTATTTTAAATAAGATACAGGCTGAAAGTTACTTACAAAATTGCACAATTTACCTATTGTGCAATAAAAGACATTCAAAACCTAACTTTTTTATTTAGCTTTTGCAAACTAGTCAATTCTTCTTAATTTATGAAGATAAAAACGCCAGTTTCATTAATTCATATTTTATGTTATAGCTTCATCACTGAGTAATGAATTTCCATAATGATGAGGCATACTAACTCTTGAAAAATCTACATTCTGATGCCATACTCAGATTTTTCTTAAGTCAGAAAATGGTGAAGACAATTTCAAAATGACCCAAAGCTTTGGTCCACTTGTGTTGCTTTTCGATGTTAAGCAGACAACAGAACCTATCGAGAAGGAGAACTGACTCAGTCAAAAAAGAGCAGTTTCCCTTCGAACACTTGACTCCAGCAATCTTGCTGGCCACACTATGGACATGTGTCTATATTTTAAGTGTGTAAGCCTTAGAGAGTTCTCTGACATGTCAGTTTTTTCGAAAATGCAGATAAAGTAATTTTGATGCCAAAACTGGTATCAAATTAGTTTTCCCCACAAAAATGTTGGATTTGGTCCTTGATTTATCAAAAACAGACTTTTATGAAAGGAGAGGCACTCAAATTGGTTAGCCCACCAAATGCTAAAATAAAATGAAAGTTATGATACTTTATTTGAGCTGATTTTTTTATAGGAACCGTATGTATGACTTTCACTTTCTAGAAAGTGGTTTTCTCTTGAACACACATCAGAACCATTCATCATAATATAATTGCAAGTTGTCAGTCAGGGCCGCACCCTTCGCTTTGTGGCAAACCGCCAACACATCTGTCAGAAGCACTCATAAGCTTCCGTGTGTTATTGTAATCCTCTACAAAGAGAACAAGCCCATTCACCGATTTCACATTTTCCAAATGAAACAATGACTTGCTTAAAACCCAGTCCAAATGAAATTGTTGTGCTTCCCATAGACCATAAGCTACTTTCTCACCAAGTGACTAATCGCACCAGTAGTTAAAGGGAATCATTTTATCTTTATACAGTTGATTTCTCTATGTGCTTGATATGCATTTTTAAAACAAATAGGGCAAAGAGGAATCTCTGTGTTGTATGGCTATGTGTGTAAATATACAACATGCATATATTCATAATTGCTTATAAGAAAGAATGTGATAATATACTATTCAATAAACTCCTTTTCCTTAACTGTCTTCCTTCTGTCATACAAACACTACATATTGACAGAAACCAAACCCATTTTTAGTAAGAACAAAATGTGCTCTGGTATTATAACAGGTCAGTTTAATTATCATTGATTTAAATCATCCCTACAATCAGAAAGAATCAATTCTCAACAGAGTAGCACAGTGGAAAGAGTATAAAATTCCTTGTAGCTACCATCACTCAGGAGTTAAACAGAGTTATTTTATTCACTCTCTATCTGGCCTTCCAAAGAAGTTACCGAGTATCAGGAGAAGTAAAGTCTAAAATCTTTAACACCAACAGAATAAACCTCTTGTAAAAAAAATACATAGATCAAAAGTGCCAAATGTTCACAGTCAGAGCTTTTCAAACTGCTTTCGGTTCTATGTATATGTTCCATTGCTAACTTGCCTGCATGCTCTCTCTCTCTCCATGTAACAGAGACCAAAACTACTATGTCAAAGAAGCTTTTTTATGTTTACTTATCTGCAGATTTGATTGACAAACACATGACTTGCAAAGTTATAATATATAAATATATAATGCTTATAAATATTTTACAATATATAAATATGTTATATTTTACAAAAGATTCAGAGTGTGACTTTTCCAAGATCATACAACAACAAAAATTCCTATCTCTAGATTTTTAGAAATGCATGATATTATCATGTATATTTCCAATGAATTATATATATGCACATACAAACATAAACACATAAAGTTATGAGATATAGATGCATCATACATGCTTATATTAAAAAGAACACTACAGATTTGGGAAATACAGGGCATACAATAAGGCTCAGTAATTGCAAGAAAAAAGTTAATTTAGGATTCCTTATCTCATGAATCTCAACTAATAATTTTAGAAGCAATGCTTTCATATATTCATTTCACGATAAAATACATAGTTATGAAACCCAAACAAAATGCCTCTCCATCTATCCTTTCCATTGAAGTAAAGAAAAGCAATCAAGTAACTCTTTTACTGAATTTGATAAAAGAATAATAAATATATGCATTTGACAAAATGTAATAAAACCATGCCTCCAGTCTTTATTGGAAAGAAGATGTACAGATGTTTATTTGATTTGCTTCACATCAATAAACTGAAAGATTTTCTAGAATCAAGATAAAGTTTATTTTAAAAATATATTTACAAGTTTACTAGAATATTACACATGAAATGATTGTGGAGTGGAGATTAATACAAAATTTTCTTGAATATGGAAATATCAAATTGATCAGTTACAACTGTTTCTTGATACCCTTATTTTAAAATGGCTGCTCCCATAGATGTTAGTTTTCCAGGACAAAAAGCTTTTGATATTGCAATTTTAATGCAAAAATATGTTTTCTTTGTCAAAATTCATCACGAATATGTTCAGCTACTTAGACTGTTTTCAATTAATTGCTTCCGCGTAGTTATATTTTAAGAAAGGAGAAATTTTATGGGAAGTCAGAGTAACAAACGCAACTCACCAAAAACTATCATCTCTAGGCATCATAAACTTATCCAATGCTAGATAAAAAGCTCAAATCTGTAATATTAATCTATAATTAAGTAGCAGAAATTGCTTAAATAATTATAAGTTACTTGCTTTATGATAAAATCCAATTCTTAAAAATAATGCATATGATTAATCGTTGAACCCCCTCACATATTTATAAAATGTGGAAACTATTCTAGCTAAAGACACAAGGTAAGAGTATCAATAACCGTCTAAAAAAAAAATTTAGCAGTTAGAAAAACACCTTCCTGTAATAAGAACTCTTGATCTTTATCAATTTTTCAAGTCTATTTGTAATTTTTTAATATAAATAATTCTTTATAATCATATTCCTTTTTACTAGTATTTGAATAATAGCAAAAATTTATAAATTGGGGGGTTATTTAAAGAAAAATAAGACTATCAATTGTCCAAACATGTGTACATTTTAAAAATTATGCATTTTGATAATTCATTTCTACTTCATCAGCTATGAAAATTAAGGGTATTTTAAAGCCATCTTCCTAAAACAAATGCTCTCACTACTTGAAGTCTGATTATACACAAATACACATATATTTGCCTACTGTTTTAGCAAGATAACAATACAACTCTTAAAATTGCCCATATTAAAAATTGTGGAATCAATTTATTTGATATATATATATACACACACACACACAGAAGGCTAAGATATATAAAGATATACACATATATCTTTATATATGACTTTGCTAAGGCTCAAAGCCAAATTTAAAAATAAAAACTTCTATTTCAATACCACTCAGTTCATATCAATCAAATGGGAATATCCAAACCAAACATCAGGTAGCAAATGATCAAATGGTATTCATGCAAGATACAGGCAACTTTTATTAGCTATAAATAATTCATAAACAAGAGAATGCGGCAATTTACTTCTTAAAAATAGATTTGGTTAAAAATATTAAAACAGAAATATAACATTAAAAACATTGTATGGAATTATTGAATGGTTTTATAACAAAAAGTAGATGATTTTGTGTTGCACAATAGAAGTGCCCAAAATAATTGTGTTTAAAAGGTGAAACAACTAATTATTCCAAGTTGGGTATCTCTAGACAGTTTATCATAAGATAATATTCTTTAAACCATAATTTACAAAAGGGATCATAAACACATACGTAAACATACAACAATAACATAAGAGAACCCTTTCTAAAAATACTAAGAAATAATTTGTGTGGCTTTA
Source organism: Pseudorca crassidens (assembly GCF_039906515.1). Classification (NCBI taxonomy): domain Eukaryota; kingdom Metazoa; phylum Chordata; class Mammalia; order Artiodactyla; family Delphinidae; genus Pseudorca; species Pseudorca crassidens. The sequence continues at coordinate 39,701,274 of NC_090304.1, read as the reverse complement.
ATTTTATTTCAATTAAAGCTGCTAAAACTTATTTTAAGTCTTTTTATTTTGATTTTATGCTATTAAGAACTACATATCATAAGAAATTCTCTCATATAAATGACATAAATAAGCCTATATCTATAATGAGAATTATTATATTTGCCCTATTTTCTAGCATTATTTTGTTATGCCAAATAAGAAGTTCCATTCAATGGTAATAATGTTCTATAATTTCTTCTACTTAAAAAACAAGTTGTCCAGATCCATGTAATTCTCCTTTAAACAGCTATGACTGAAAAAACCCCTAAAATATCTCTGACTTCTTGAAAGATAAGATTTGCTGAAAAATATGAAAGATGACCAAGTTCAGATTATAAGTATGCACAGTTTCTAATGCTTATATTTAAATAATGTGCTTACACTTAATAATGAGATGGAATACTTTTCTCTTCTTAGACTAATATTTAACAAAAAATGAAGTGTTATTTTCAACCCTAAAATGTTAACTCCAATTACCTAAGACTACAGATAGCCTCTCTCTCAAGTCTACCAAATTGCCTCTGGTATCTATTGTAGTAAAGAACTGGGTGTTCATGCTAATCAACTAATCTAATTAACAGAGTTACTATATTTATAGTACTTGGGTTATTAATCTTCATAGAATTTAGGTTATTTGCTACTGAACATAATTTAGTTTTTATTGCTTCAGGAATTATTCCACAATTTGCAAATGTCATCATAGAATCAATAGGCAAAAATATCTGCTCCAAGAGTGTTCTGACAGAATACAAATAAAACTAGTTTTAACTATATCTAGATATAGAAATATTTTCAAACATATACACTTCAAAGAAGATGTTTTAGTTCTCCTCTACTCCCTATTCTATACTCTCCTCCTTTTTCATACTTCTGTTATAGAACTCTTTTATGTTAATACAAGTCTTTATATTCACTCACCCAACAAATATTTACTGATCACCTCCTATGTCCCAGGCAATGTGCTAGGTTCTAGAGAGAAAAAAGGTGAATTAAACAAATAAGGTGCCCACCCTGTTGAGCCTCAGTTTAGTAGGAAATACAGGCACCTAATGAGACAAATATGAAGCAATGTTAGAAGTGCTAAAGCAGGGGAAGTGCAATTGCTATAGAACCTCATGTGTGTCAGTCTGCCCCCATATCCATAGCAAACCTACCCCCTACTCCTTCCCTTTTGAACCTCTTCTGGTCAAGCTGTATTTTATTCCAATTTATGCCCCATGTGCCTGTGACTGTGCTCATTTAATTTGTTGAATGTTTTGACTTAATTTTCAGTAATGATGAAATATGTGTCCTAAACTCTAAACACCTTCTTACCTCTTTGCATTTATGACCATTAGCACATATCTAATGTACCTAAAAAGCACGTAGCACATACTTCGATTCTACCCGATAAGTTATAATTGGAAAGAGCAGGTACAATCAAGTGAAACTCACTGAACCAAAGATAAACCATACATTCCAGTCTTCTTTCTTTAAATATAAGAAGCAAAATAAATAAATGACATTAAAATCTCAATTTACTGGACTACAGCAAATGTAGAACTAATTGACTGGATTTATTTTACATTAAACTGATAGAAAATAAAAATCATTTAAAAAATCGCTCAAGAAGAAATTTAAAATTTTTTAAAAAATTTTTTAAAAATTTCAAAAAATGTCCAGGGTGTTCTTTAATTTTCCAGTGCCTGGGACCGTACATGGCACACAAGAGGAACTCAATAAATGTTTGTGAATGAAATCAATGAACAAACAGTCCACCCAGTTTTCTATACATCCCATCATGCCGCACCATATGATGATCACAGATTCAGTGATACCTCTTAGATGTGCCTGATCCTGAATCAATAAAAACTCATCCAATTATATTACCTATACTGATCTGCTATGGTAAGAAAATTACCTAAAATTTTTGTAAACATTTTTCAATAGGTATGAAAACAAATGAGTGCCTTGATGAATCCTCAATAAATAATATCCATTTGCTTGTATTTTCCATTCTTTGATTTTTTCCAAGTAACCAAAATTTTGGTGTACAAAAATGACATTATAAATCATTTTCTGTTATATGCTCTATGGAATGGTAAGATGTATTATTCCAAGGTAAAAGTACTCACAAATTTAAGAAACTGAACTTCTCGAAATATAGCTTAATATCATAGTTTTTTTAAGTAAATGAACTTCCAGTTATTATCTTATTTAGTACTTCAGAAGAGGATTTCCTTCTCTAACAAAAGAATGCCTTTTATAGACTTCCAGGGTCCACTGTAATTTTCAGAACAAGGTGTTAGATAAAAGCATCTCAGTGTGTACTGGGATCAGTGCAGCAGCTTATCCTTGTGGCTAAGCAATGACAACGAAAGTCTAATGACATTTTATGGAATGTCAGTGACTTCCCAACAGGCACACGTGACAGCAAGAACTTGTTAGTATATACCAAGGACAGGAATACTCCAGGACAACCTTATGAACCAAGATGCAGGTTAAATTGCCTTAACTAAGATATTCCTATGTCTAATATGATGATCAATATGTTCAGTGAGGCATTTATGGGTCACATGAATTGTTACATAGAGTGCTATCTTATAAAAAAGAGACGCTAACAGACGTATTCTGAGAAATTACGCTTTTACCACATTCATCCTATTTCCTCAGCCTTGTTCCTATTTTCCATCTTTCAGCTATTGCAACCACATGTTCATGTTTGATATAAAGAACACAAATGAAAAATATTAATAGCCATCAAAAAGTGGCAGCAGAAATTTGGGTGTCTATTCTATAACTTTTTGTATGTTTGACATATTTCTTAATTTACATTTTTAAATTAAACTTTAATCAAGCCAAAAAAGTGGTTGGATAGGTGAAACAGAAATAGAAGATATTGATAATTTTTGAAACTAGATGATGTGTTTTCATAAGGGCTCATTATACTCTCTACCTTTACGTGATTTTGGAAATTTTCTATAATAAAAATTTTTTTACAAAAAATTATTATTATGAAAAGTACTAGAAAAGAAAAATCAAAATCTGACAACTTTTCAAGCAAAATCTGACAGTTTTTCAGGCAGCATGAAAATAGAATATATTTTCTTGTCGCTATTGTTGACGTGGTCATGTAGATGAATCTGTGAAATGTAAACTTGTTATTCTAATGAAATAAATCACTCAAGAGAAGAAAATTAATGTATTTGATTAAGTATTGGGAGCAAAGGGCCATGCTATGGTGTGCTATACCATCTCTTTCTAGCTCTCCTCCTATAATCAATCAATCAATCACTCAATCTCTCTCTCTCTCTCTCTCTCTCTCTCTCTCTCACACACACACACACACACACACACACACACACACACACACACACTCTCACAAATGCATGTGTCTCCTAAACTGACTATTCCTGACCTAAAAGAATCAACTCACACCTTGAAGACAAACTAACAGTGGTCAAATAAAGCAGAGACCAAAGAGTTTACTCAGCCCTAATCAGAGGAGCTTGCCATGCAAATTAGCTCAAACAGAGGGCCCCATTACACCCAACTACTCTACCTGGACACCATGTTTATCATGTTGAATGGCAACATGGAAAAACAGAAAGAACACTGAAGTAGTTTTCCAAGTGGCCTAAATTTTACTTCAGCTTCCCATTTACTAGCTATTCAACACATTAATCATTAATTTTCTCACTTCTAGAATAGGGTAAGAATAATATCTGCCCTCCTTCCCACTCAAAATTTTTATGAGATTCAAATAACGTCTGT
>NC_090304.1:39617500-39692500 GCF_039906515.1 Pseudorca crassidens | reverse complement strand
ATTTAACTTTGACTGAAGAATTCAGTAACCGGGAAGGAGAGAGGAAACCCAGATTTTTAACCCTACTCATGTGCTGAATAGTTTAACCCTCAGTGCTTGGTTTGCCATACCACAAAGCAAACCAAAAGACAGATCAGCAATTGAACCTAACAGATTGCACTAAAGTAAATATAATTTTTAAATCATTTAAACCGCTTAATTTCATCTCAATCACATCAAATATGTTAGAGCAAACATATTTCCATCTTTCATTTAGAGTTTAAATAGGCACAAAGGAGGAAAAAATCTAATTAAATATAACAGTAGATATAGTTTTGTAAATTGCCACTGCCTTTCAGAGTTAATGTATTAAAGTTACTTCATCACAATCAGCAAAAAGTATTTTAAAGAAGCAGTTTTTTATAGGACAGCCACCATGTTCTCAAACTGAGCATCAGAAAGTTATGTCTTCCTCACCTATCCCCATGTTGCAGCTGGGCAGCTTTTAGGCTTTTGTAATAGTAGATGAGAGACACCAGAATTTAACTGTTGGAACTACTTACTGTGATAAACAGTAACCACATGGACATTACTGATAAATTAGAACAGGCATTATTTATAGAAACTAGGCAGAGTAAATTCTATCCAATTATTTCCTTACTTAAGAACTACTGTAAACATTTTAAAAAAGAGATCAGTAATCATTACTAAGAAAGTATTTCCCTACTCGTTTCTGTCCTTTATTTCTTTCAGATTCCTGAGCTAACTTGAACTCAATGATCAGATTATCAGAGGCAACAAATCACCTTCCCATCTAGAAACAGCTGGCACTCTCACTATATTCTTTTGGCAATATATCCTTAAGTGGGAGTGGAAGTGGAGGGAGAAAGATGGAGAATTTTATGACAAAGGAGAAGAATTGAGCTATGAGTCTTACAGGCCTAAGGGCAAAGCTCCACAGCCTCAAAGGAAATCCTGTGAAAATCCTATGACAAACAAAAATCTACCCAAAATAGCCACTCCCTGAAGTTACATGTTATTTCTTATATCCAGAATTGGTTGGGGGGGGGGGGTCATCACAGTGAGAGATGGAATGCCCTATATCTCCTATGCTACTAGCATTGTTCTGAGGCTGTCAAAAACCTAAAGCAGCGTTATTCTCTGCAGTTAAATGTAAACTTATCACCAACTTGCTTAATTTCTTTTCTTTCTCTACATATAAGCTAATTACTAGCTTATACATGCACTATAGCTGCCTCAATAAAGAAGAAAAGCTCTAGAAATTAGGAAACGAAACTTTAGGATTTTTAGGTAAGCATAATAAGAGTGTAAAATTCAAAGGGGCAATCAATCTGATTTTCTTTTTTAAACAATTGTCAAAGAAGCATGGTCAAATTTATGAGGGGATTCTTCCCAGGTAAGATACTAAATGGGCCTTTCAAATGACACTTCAGATAATCTATCAGGATAGAAAAATTGTTGTATGTTCATTGCTTTTGCCCAGGAATTATTATTTTTCAAAGACCTAATTTTCATTTTGTGTACATGACAGGTTTTACTTATATCTAGGATCCTATAAGTGACAACTTCCAATGCCTATGGGCATTTGGACATCTTTATTTTATTTATAAATTTTTACTCACACGTTTAAAGTCTCCCTGGTATTTGTAAATTTTAAAATGTTAATCTGGTATAGTTTACAAGTCTATGAAATCTCAGATTGTCCTACATTAAATATTTAACACGAGGGAAACCCAGTCGTTTCTGGAAAACTCAAGTGCTAGAAAAGTCTGTTTATAATCCAAATAAATATTTAAATGGAGTTGCCGATTTTAATGCTGTTATAATGGCTACTACCATTTTATAAAATTCCAAGATTGCAGGCTTTAAGGTTTAATGGCATTCAACATTTTTTAGAATCTTTAAATGCTGAAAAAAATGTTTTTATTTGCCATTACAGAATATGGAAAGAAACCCACATAGCTTATTAATGTCTTCTGAATTGTTTAAGAGGATTTTAAGATATGAGTTAAAAGAATTTCATAATCTTAATTTCAATTTCTCCTTTTCATTTAATAGTAGACATTCATTAGGACCCACACACTGTAATAAATTATAATAATTTCAAACAAGAATTAAATTACTAGGTACCTAGTGAAAGAGCCATTTTTTCTTAGGTACCCTGTAATCTAACTGTCAGATTTAAAATCTATTCCCAATCAACTCTTCACAACATTCACATTTATTCATCTATGTTAAATTAATAAAAGGTGTGAATAATACTGACAAAATTGATCATTATTGTTCATGTAGATTTAGAAAATTATAAGGTAATCTAAAATGAAAAGGAATTGAGAGAAACTATTAAGGTTCTTATAAATAAATTCATCCTATGCTATTTTTTCAAATCAAGGCTGAAACTTCTATGAGACTTATTTAAATTGACTATACAAGCTATTTGATAAATTGTACATTTTTAGAACATAAACCATTTTCATTATTCTTGACAAATATCAGTACAAAGACTCTACTGTAGCATTAGAGTTCAACAAATACTTTAGGAAGCTATGCCAAAATGACATTGGAAAGTAAAACCTAAGAGTAGCTTGAGACAGTTTATAGCCAATGCGGTTTAATAAAGAAAAAACAACCACAAGGGAACATCAAAAAGTTATAGCCCTCCCAGAAATAAATACCATCTCCTTAATTTTTCCTCTACATAAAGTAATGTGTGTATAACTCTTACCTGGACTACCAAAGATAAATACAATTCTATTGACTAGCATCCCCAAACAGAACTCCCTTTATACCATAAGTTTGCACACTTACTGTATTTCCTACATCTAACCTCGTTGACCCTCTCCTCTTAACTGGCATCCCTAAAGACAAAGCGTGTCAACATCTGTTCCCATTCACACCGATTTTAATTTACCAAAAGAGTTTTGCTATTTTCAGAGCCGACTCCAGAGCACAATGACAGATTTAGGGCCTTTACAGGGGTTGCATTTCTAGTATGTCAGCATTTCCTACTCACCAAGAGTAGATTCCAGGGGGTCACAACAAAGGAAGAACTGAAATTCAAACTTCATTATAGAGATTTTTCCCACCCTTCTTATTTCATCATAACTTAAACTACCAACAGGCGGTCCTATTTAGTGGGGCATCACTGGTGATGCACAGCAATTGGACTAAAATTATCTAGTCTTGGGGCAAAGATGAAGGTCCTTTAGTTTAGGCCCTTCCTGTGAAGTTCTACATACATAATTACCTCTTCCAGAACTTTATATCTGACTGAAATTTAATAACCATAATATAACAATTTTATAACTCTTTACATTTGTAAAGCACTACAATGTTTTTAAAAATACTTCCACATACTTAATCTGTTTCTTAATTTGACCATAAGTACTGAGTTTTAAGTCACTAATATTCTTTCAAATATAAGTGTTCCATAGTTATATATTTTGTACCATGCTTTGTTCAGACATTTTTAATGTGCATAAAGAAAGTCCCTCTCACACCATTGCAGTTTCCCTGGATAATTCAGAGTTTTTAAGACACAATATGAAGAGCAACTTGGAGAAACAATGCACAAGTTGTGTTGTAATCAAATAACAACTAAGACATGAGCAGCTGAGCAGAAGGAAGATGGGCAACGGAATGCCGTGCAGCAATCAGCACTGTTGACTAATCAGAATTTGAGACACTAGAAGGTAATAAGGGTATTATAAAGAATGGCTTATTGAAGGAGCAGCTGTTTATGTGTAGCTCACTGTTTAAATGAGTTCCACTAGATTGCCATGGTATGTTTTGGTGAAAATGTTTAACTCCTTTTAAAATGATCATTAGAGAAGAAATAGCAAGTACCAAGTGGCAAGTTTGGAGATATCAAAGCACCAACTAACATTTAACAGCATTAGAACAGTTATCTGGGCGTTTGGAAATTGCAGGAAATGCCCTTTAAGTCAAAAGTACTTAGGTACTCATTCTTCTCTTAAAAAGCCTAGAAGTTAGGTCATGCCACCCTCAATACAGGGTTGCTATGGGTACAAAGATAAGATTGTGATATAATAGGGACTCTTCAGGGGATGACAAAAAGAAAAAACAGAATAAATATATCCATCAGGACAGCTGCAAATCAGAGAATGTCTTTGAATTTAGAAATCTGTCCATCTTCTCAATAAGCAGAGGGAATAAAATCCTGAATTAAATTTCAAAATAAACCACTCTCCTTTCCTGACTTAGAAGTAAATAATTTTTAAAGCAGAGGGGAGAGAATGCAAAATAACATTTAATTCACTAATGTTATTTTCACAAAGCAATTATCATCTTATTCAAAACTATCGGTCAAACAGTTGCGTTGGCTTTGCAATTGAATCGATTTACAGGGTTTTGTCTCCCTTACTTTCACCCAAGAAGCTATTGTCTATTGTTTCTTCTGCCCTAGCAAAAACAACAACAAATCCACAAATTACAAGATAAAGACACTGAATAATAATACTTCAAAGCATTTATCATTATACAGTATTATGAAAATTTCATTTTGACAACAAGTGTTCAGTAATATTTTAAAGCAGTCAGCAAGCGGTCGAAACTCTGCTATCTTTTTGTAAGTTCACATGTCAAACTGGCAAAGTGCCCACAGTGTAAGGCAGAAAAAAAAATCTATCTAATGTCTGCCCCACAAGGCGACATGAGGTTTGATTGGCAGAAAGCAGAGAGTGGCTTTTGATCATGTGTCCTAACAAGCAGTTCCAGCTCCTGTCTTTTCAGCTGATGGGCTCCACATTACCCATTCAAACAGAAGTGACAGACCACTGCAGTACTCTCAGCTCTAGTCACACGCAGTGGGAGCTATGCTGGAGACAGAGTCACTGATTAAATATATCACTTTTTCAAGACAAGCAGGTTGTCTGAATCAAAGTTGGACAGAATAGACTCAACATTATTAAAAGGGGATATAAAACTGGAATTGAGTGAAGTTCGGCCAGTTTGCACAGCCTCAGGGATTCCCAGGCTGACAGGGGGAATAAGGAACAGCAGAACTCATAAAACAGGGTCAGAAATTAGCTGTGACACCTTGGCTATTTTCCCATCACTTCAGGACCACTTGGTTTCAAAATTCTGGAGCCTCTTTTTACCTTTTTTACTTTCATTTTTAAAAATGAATTCAGTAGAAGGAGAAAAACACATAAAAGCATGATTACTGCAGTTTGTCAATTACAGTCTCAGAGGGAATAAAGTACTGGATGCAAACCCTTCGCATCTCATTTTAAAATATACTAATACAGGTTTTTCTAAGATGCTTATTCTAGAATTTTATCGCACTTTTTTAGTTTGGTATTATATTATAGTATAACTTTAAAATACAGGAATATTAATCATAGAAATTGCACAGCTTAATATCTTCTAAACGTCCTGACTGCCAGAGGGCTACCCAAGTGCCAGTTATAATATTTAACCATGCCATAGTCTTTGCTATAGCTTGCATATCATTTAAAGCTTTACTTTAAATATACTCAGAAACAAACATCTGAAACATATAGAAATGTTCAATACAAATTCTTCAGTCTAAATTTTATGTAATTTTAAAATTATTGAATATAGTGTCTTATAACCTTTGGTACATTATCAGCTTCCTAAGTATGCAAATAAATAAAAATCCAAGGTTTTCTATTTGGAAAGGTGAAAATAAATGTCCAGAGAAGTCAAAAAGAAAAATCACTCTCTAGCTGTAGACATTAAAGAAATAGACCAAAATATAAGCAACCATATGAAAGAAATCAGTTGAAACCAAAAAATAAAATCAAATAAACGTACATTCAGATGTTATTTTAAAACAACCCTCCCACAAGATTTTAATTTCTTCTCGACTACATTATAAAAAACATTTTTATTATTTTTTTAGTAGCATGCTCCAGCTATTCCTTGGAACACTTATGTTCTCGTTATTAGTTCTGGCATCACTGTAAATACTTAGTACAATCTGCTTATTATGCTTGTAAGTTATAATGAAAAGTTTAAATACTCCTGTCAAAATGAAGATAGAGTTTTAACAGAGAAAAGTAAGGAATTAAAGAGTGGCCATGAAATAGGATACTGAACTAATTGAGGATTGAGAAGGACAGAGACTGACATTTACTAGAAGACAGTAAAATTACAAAGAAATGGCTTGTGTTAAATCTGCAAAAAGTAACATTTTGTTTTTTATGTTACTCATTTTGTTAAATTAAATTTCAAAGTTAATTTAGCACTTGTCAGTATATATTGGTTAAAGGATATATCATATCTCAGAATAATTTCAATATAAATCGTATTTGTGTTTCATACACCATAGAACATGCTATCGCTTAACTGATAAATAATTCCATATTAATCAAATGTGCATTTTACTGCATGAAAAATAAAATTACATGTCATCTGGCTTCTGTACTTCATGTCTTTAAAGGTATTTGAAGATGATGAAGATGATGATAATGATAAATTTTATTCAAAGTTATCACAGGCACAATCAAGAAATTATTTACAAATCTGGTTGTTTTCCAAAAAAATTTAAGAAAATTATCTTGAAGAGGATAAGTTGACTTCCTATGTGAACCCAGATTAGAAACAAAAAACAGGAAAAATCTTTATTGGCAATTGCTTCCCAAAACCTGAAATGCAATAAAGTGGCATTTCATTTTTTTTCCCTCAGAAGTGGAGTGTATTTAACCATCACTCTTTTTTATCATTCCCACCACCACCATCATAATCACTGGTGATGACGGGAAAAACGATAGGAAATTGCTCCGATAAGGGGTGAACTACCATAGGTAGAAGGAGACAAAATCTGTATATGTATCACCAATGAAAATATATTAGACTAAGCAAACCTGGAGCACTCATTCCAAAATACTTTTTTCCCTTCCCGTGAAAAACAACTGCATATCACCCATGCTTTACCAGACGGGTATTTTATATTCTATGCCAGGAATGGCTGAAGAAAAGGGAAATAATCCTTTTGCAAAATATTTTGCAACACCATAAAAAATACTTTCTTTAAAAAAAATCCAAAATAATTAATTATTTTAGCCACTATATTATTGCTTACAGTAATACACAGCAATAACATTTACATTGATTGAATTCTGTTTCCTTAATGTGAAATTTGTTTGGGGTTAATTAGCACGGCTGAGGAATAAGCCTAATAATTTCATGCTGTTTACACTGGAGGCAGTTTTCCACAAGCACTGCTCAGGGAGCAAGTGACATCTTCTAATTCCAGACAGAACACAGAGGTGAGGGCAGCTGCTCACTGTGGGGTTGCAAGCCAGGCCCTTCCTCCTTTAGCCAGTCTCCTCACTACTTGGGGTGTCTAATGGCAACAGTACAAAGTTGTTCAAATTATTGCTCAGGCATGGTAAGTTTCTAAACCAAATACTGAGCTGGGGGGGCGTGTAGAAAAGGACTTATATAAATGGAGAAAATCCACAATATTAGACATTTTTACTTCCCCCTCCTTAAGAAAAAGCAGGTCTAATTAGTTGTCTCCCTAAAATGCATACCTAGCATTTTTATTATGTATTATAACATTTTGCTCAGAGCTGACATTTTTATTCTGACAAGCACTGTCTGGAGAGCTCTCAATAAATAATACATTGACAATTTTCAGTAAATAAGCAGTGGACACAAATCGTTATCCTTACTTACCGCTGCCCCACTCTAATAGTGCTTTTACAAGTGAGGTGACTATTCAGTCTAATGCAATCCTCTCAGTGCTGGAAAGACATTTTCATTCATTACCACGGTCACAAGCACTTAAAGCACTTTTAAGTCCTGTTGCAAAACAGCAGGAATGGCAGAGCAAGCGGGGCTAACGGAAACTAAAGTTCATCACCAAAGAAACCTGAGGTTGTTCACCTAAGGAACTAGGAAATTCACTTATGCGCTAGCCACCTCCACACTTCTAGATCTACATGTCTAACAAGAATGCATGATTTTGTTTGGCAATTAAATGTTAACCTTCTTAAGCCCAAACACTGTGGGCTTTGTTTTCTGTATTAAATTTGGTTCACCATCCAATAGTATCTATTAAATTTGGTTCACCATCCAATAGTATCTATTATGAAACTAAAGTTCATCACCAAAGAAACCTGAGGTTGTTCACCTAAGGAACTAGGAAATTCACTTATGCGCTAGCCACCTCCACACTTCTAGATCTACATGTCTAACAAGAATGCATGATTTTGTTTGGCAATTAAATGTTAACCTTCTTAAGCCCAAACACTGTGGGCTTTGTTTTGTGTATTAAATTTGGTTCACCATCCAATAGTATCTATTAAGCACCCTCAGATAAGGGGAGTCATATGCTATGACCTGAGTGCTCACCTTTGATCAAGGTAAGAAACTGAAATAAAATCTGAATCCAGATGAATACATTTGAAACCACACAGTAACTTTTCTTTTCTCTCATCAGCTTTTCTTCTTTAACTAAAGCCCCTAACACCATCACCCTAACTAGTCGCTAAACCCCTAAAGTAGTCCTGAATTGCATTTTTCTTCATGATACCACATAAATTTTATTTTCTAGCTACTTGGAGATACAAACTTAAATGAAATAAGTTTTAAAGAAAGAGTAATAAAATGAGAAGATAATAGCTACACCCCTTGCCAAATATAGCCTGTGGCTTGTACTTTCACCCTACTTCTTAATCAAATCAATTTATCCATTATTTTATGACTTGTTAGACAATTGTTGGTCATAAAGATGGCTGAAAATATGTTGCCCAGTTGCAAGATGATTTCATGGTAACATATTATATGGCTTCGAATTTAGTACAGTATAGTCCAGTGTAGTATAGTACAGCACAGTATAGTATAGGTGTTATTGCATAATTTCAATCTTTTGTGTGCATCAGGAGCACCTGGAGAGCTTGTTAAAACACAGGTTGCTAGGCCCCATCCCAGGGTTTCTGATTCAGTAGGTAAGGGGTGAGGCCCAAGAATTCACATTTCTAACAAGTTCCCAGTAACAACCGCGCTACTAACAATTTGAAACACTGGGCTAAAAGATTAATTAAATTTACCTGAACACATAAGACACACATGAGCCATATTGGCCTATAGTCGATCCTTTTCTTTTACATGAACAGAATGTTAGATTATAGAGCTTCCACTATGTAGCAAATATGATGCCACCTGAAAGCAACAACGACTAATCGCAATGAGTTCTCTAAAAGGAGATTAAATCCATAACAATGATAAGAAAGGGAGCTCTCTCCTAGTCTCCAGGATAGTCAGTCTTACGTTTGCCAGCCAGGTATATCCACCTTCACAGAATGCTCAAACTCAGTATGCCTAAACCCAAACCTTCTCCCTAAACCTTCTCATCTATCTATATTCACCATCTTCGTAGCCTCACTGTTGATTCTCTCTACCAGGATACTTCAATCATCTTTGACTCTCTTCCCAACCTCACACCTCACACCTAACTAGCAACCTCAAGTCTATATCTAAAAGTTGATTCTTCCTCCCTAACCCTTGTCAATGCCTTAGCTGTTTAGACTCTTATCAGTACATGTGTGGCCCATTAAAATAGCCTACTAACAGATTTCCCCGCACTTGGCTTTGTCTCTTTCCAACTGAGAGTCAAAATGCTACCAAAGTTACGTTTCTAAGAAATGTATACAATTATGTCATTCATCCTCCTACTTTAAGTAGCTCTGTACTGCTCCCTACTACCCAAAAGATAAAATTCAAACTCTTTACAATGGCTTCAATCCATTTTTTTAGTCACGTCTCCTATCCTAACTACACCAAACCTCTTGAATTCACCACACTCACAGGTTTAATCACATCACTGAAAACTTATACATGCTATTCTATCTGGGATTCTATTATGTCTCTTGTTCACTATGAATAGCTTATAATTAATCAAAAATCCAGCTCAAATGCCTATAAATCCCTTCCTAAATCTTCTAGACAAAATGATAGTTCCCTCTTCTGTACTCCAGTGTTTTATAGCTCCTTCTGCTATAGCACTTACTATAATATAATTACTCTATGTGCATGTGTTTGTCCCACTAAACTGAGGGTTACTAAAAACCAGTATCTATTCATCTCTGTATTCATCTTCTTCTCTCCCTCTTTCTCCACTTTTACCTCTCCTCACCCACTACACTACCAGATGAAAGAGCTTAATAAATGCTTATGGAAATACTGAGCATTCATATGTGTGCATTTAAATATGTATACTTTGCTTTGCTTAACTAAAGGGGCATTCCCTAAAAATTGAATCTATTCCTCTCTGAGCCATAATAATATTTGTCTCTCTGAAATCTTTTATAAATCAACAGATTTTTAGGTTAATGCATATTATATGCTAAGATCTATACTAGGTGTCTGAAGATAGACTAAAGATATGGTCTGTGTCCTCAAAAATTAAAATCTTCTTGGGAGGCAAGATCCATAAATGTAAAATAGCAAATAATACTTTTCTTCTTTGTCAAAAATCAGTTGAGCATAATTTGGTGGTTTTATTTGTGGGTTCTCTATTATGTTCCATTGATCAATGTATCTATTTCTCTGCCAAAACCACATTGTTTTGATTATTGTAGCTACAGTAAGCTTTAATATTGAGTAGAGTGATTCCTAACATTTTATTATTCTTTTTCAAGATTAACTTAGCTGTTCTAGGGCCTATCTCCTTCTATATAAATGTTAGAATAAGCTTGTCTATGTTCATAAAAGTCTTGCTGAGATTTTGATAGGAATTGCATTAAACATATAGATCTTTTGGAGGAAAACTGACAACTTTACCAGTCCTATGAGTCTTCCGATCCATGACCAGGATGTCTTGCCATTTATTTAAGTCTTCTTTGATTTCACTGACCAGCATTTTGTAATTTCAGCAACAGATCCTGTACATGTTTTGTTAAGTGTACCTAGACTTTTCATTTTATTTGGAGAAATAATATATAGCATTGGGCTTTAAATTTTGGTTTTCATATGTGCATTGCTAACATTTAGGAATGCCATTGATTTTTATGAGTTGATCTTGCATCCTATGACCTTGCTAAGTCAAAAAATGAAACCTAAATGTCACACCTTGTACAAAAATGTGACCTAAACCTCACACCTGATACAAAAATTGACCCTAAATTGATTATAGACTTAAATGTAAAATATAAAACTATAAATCTTTTAGCAAAAAAATAGGAGAAAATGTTTAGAATATAGGGCTAGGCAAAGTATTATTAGACTTGGCACAAAAAGCATGATCCATAAAATTAAAAATTGCTTAATTGCCCCTCTTCAAATTTATAAACTTTTGCTCTGTTAAACCCTATAGTAAAGAAGATGGAAAGACAAGCTACAGACTGGGAGAAAATATTTGCAAATCACATATTCAACATAGAACTAGTAAATAGAATAATAAAGAACTCTCACAACTCAACAGTAAAAAAACATCCAATTAAAAAATAGATGAAAGACACAAATAGACATTTCACCAAAAAGGATATACAGATGGTAAACAAGCACATGAAATAATGCTCAACATCATTAGTCATAAAAGAAATACAATTTAAAGCCACAATGAGATTTCGCTATACACCTATCAGAATGGCTAAAATAAACATGACAAAACCAAACGCTGACAAAGATGCAGAGAAACTAGATCACTTATACGTTGCTAGTGGGAATGTAAAATGTACAGTTATTCTGAAACATAGTTTGGCAGTTTCTTATAATACTAAACATCAATTACCGTACAACCCAGCGATTGTACCCCTGGCCATGAATCCCAGAAAAATAAAAATTTATGTTCACACAAAAACCTGTACACAAGTGTTCATAGCAACTTTACTTGTAATAGCCAAAAACCGGATGTTTGATTTGACATCCTTCAGCTGGTGAATGGTTAAATAAACTGTGATACATACATGTTATACATACCACTGAATACTGCTCAGCAATTAAAAAATAGTATGAACTACTGATACATACAACAACTTGGATGAATGTCCAGGGAATTATGCTGGTTTTTTTTTTTCTTAAAGCAAATTCCAAAAAAATAGATACTGTACAAATCCATTTATGTAACATATTTGAAATGACAAAATGTTAGAAATGAAGAGCATATTAATGTTGACAGGCATTTGGTAAGGGGTGTTGGAGTAGAAGAGAGGTAAGTATGGTTATAAAAGAGCATAACTTGATTGTGGTAGTGAATACATGAATCTATATAGGTGATTTACAGGTGACAAGATTGTAGAGAACCTAATACACATATCCACAACAACTGAGAACAATTAAAACTGGAGAAATATGAATGAGATCAATGGATTGTATCAATGTTAATAACCTGGTTGTGACAGTATGTGGCAGTTTTGCAAAATGTTATCACTGGGGGAAAATGGTCAAAGTGTACACTGGATCTCTCTATATTTTTTCTTACAACTGCATGTGAATCTATAATTAACCCAATTAAAAAATCTCAATTTAAAAAATAGCAAATATTGAGTTATAATCTATTGATAAATGGAGTGGTATATGGGTTTGTTTCAGCTTTACTGAGGTATAAGGGACAAAGAAAATTGTAAGAAATTTAAAGTATACAACGTGATGATTTGATATATAGATACACTGTGAAACGATTCCCCCCCACTGAGTTCATTAACACATCCATCCATCACCTCATCCTATTTAAATTCTACTCTGCTAAGATTTGCTAATCTTAGAAATTTTCAAGTATACAATATAATGTTATCAAATATAGTCACCATGTTATACATTATATCCTCAGACCTTATTCATCTTATAACTGAAAGTTTGTACCCTTTTACCAACCTCTCTCTGTCTCCCCCACCCATCCCCAGACCCTGACAACCAACTTTCTACTCCCTATTTCTACGAGTTTGACTTTTTTTAAGACTCCACAAATTTTAGACAAAGAGGGCTACAGTCATCAGTAGAAGACAAGATGTGATCTGGATTTTATGTATTGTAAAATGGATAGATGGAAAACTTAGATAAGAAGAGGAGAGATAAAAGATTATTCTGGGTAGGGATAATGGCTGAGCATGAAGTATGTTGGACTAAATAACTAATTCAAATTAACACAGTGCTGACTCTTTAGATAAGAAAGTTTGCCATGAGATTGTTGCATCTTCAAGTTTCTTAATCAGAATGCTCACTAGAGAAAGATTACAAAAGAACCCTAGGAATCAAATTCTTATGATGTGTAGTGGCCCTAATATGAGTAAGAAATGTCCAAATTATAGTCACATCAAAGCAAAAAGAAAAAGCACAGCATATGTGGGAGATAATAAGTATTAGAAAAAAAATTCAAAGAAGTTAGTCTCCATCAGGTACCAAGAATACACCTAACATCTGAAGCTAATACTGACTACAAAGTGAGTAAATGGTGGAGTAGCTAGAGACAGCGAGACAGAGACAGTAAGTTTTTGCTACTGTTTTAAATAAACAGAGCATATCTAAGAAATGTATTCAAAAGAAAGAAAGAAGAAAAAGTAAATAAAATAAAAAGAAACCAACATACTTAAATCTAAGGAAAATAATTCTATATACAGGGAAGAGGAAGTACAAAGGAATTAAGACATGCTTGAGGAAAAAAAAAAAAAGATCCAGTAGCTGGAGTGGCCTGAGAAAAAATGTAAGTTTAAGATGAGTCTTGAAAGCCAGAGTACCATGTTCGGATTTTAAGCAATGAATTTTATTTCCAAGCATAATAGAGATTGATGATCACTGGCCAAATACCAAAGTTCCAATGCCAGTAAAATGCCTAAACCCTCTGAATATCAGATAAAACCATGAGGAAAGGGGCATAATTCTACTGACTGAAGTTAAATCCTGAAGTAACTGAGTTTACCTGGAAGTGAGACCAGACTTCCTTCTATTAGTGAGAATGGGGGATTAAGAGTTAAATTACAATTACTAATGGAGAAATAAAATTAATACATGAGCTTTTGTGCACATGAGTTTGGTGACAATAATATTTATAAGCAAACAACATTAATTTACTGCTATCCTTTGTATTCCAAAATGACACTGTCACTATATAAATATTGTCCAACATTATCAAAAAGATCAAAGAATAGTTTTTAGGACTTTGTACATTAGGTACATAAGGTAGTTTTCCCCAGTCTCCCTTTTCTATCTGGAAACAAAGGAGATTGCTCCAAAAAAACATGTTGCTTATGCATTAATTCTTAAATTTCCCATCTCTTCCACACCTGTGACAGGAGTAAGAAGTACAAGATTAGAGGTATTTCTGAAGGACCTGCTACAAAATTCCAGGTTAAGCTAAGTTCCACTGCATTTTGGAGTGGAGTGGCATCCTAGTGCACACGGTTTGTTAGCCACTCAAAACTGCCCGTTGACTATTGGTTGCCTTCATTCAAAAATCACACATTAGTAGCAAAGTAATTCTACCACTGTTATTGCTGGTACCATAGTTCTTGCAAATAATTCAATACTTTGTCATTTTTCATAGTTATTCTTCATTATATCTCCACTTATTTTAACCCTCTATTTGTATTTACTCATTTCAATTCACTACATGAGAGCAATTAGAGAAGTCCACAGGCCATAGGCCTCTAACTTCTGCTTCCCCATGCTAGGGCATGGCCTATATTCTGTGACTTCATTGTGAGTGTACTTGTCTGGCCTCTAAGTGATGGCTCCTCAGTTATACTTAAACCCTCAAGACATACATTAAGAAAGCTATGATAGGTCTAAGTGTCACAGTTATTCAGCAGTAAACCCATAGCCTCATATGGCTAATAAATATGGCCGTGAATTCCCTCTAAGGCCCAAATCCCCTTTACAACAGCTCTACCAAAAGGTAGAATTATTGACCTTTACCTTCTTCTGGATCATCACACCCTACTAAACTCGCCCTCCGTTTGCTAATCTTTCAAACCATGTATAGCATTTTCTGAGCCAATTATCCATGGGTTTGTCTGTAAGTACTTCATTACAGACAATGACTTTTTCAGACATCAAAACTTGATGGCAGCTTTTATCTCTATCTTTATAAAGATTCTAACGTCAGAAAAAAAGAGACTGGAAATAGTGAAGGACAATTTCAACCATATTAAGAGAAAAAGAATCATGATATTGGTTCAGATGATTTATTTACTCTGAAAACAGTTTGAAAAGAAAATTACAGATAGAGGATGCTGAACTTTAGATACAAACTCTAAAAGAAAATCAAAGCACATAGAATTTTAGAATTTGGCCTTTAATGCTCAACCAATGTCCTCATTTTCTAAATTAAGAAAGCAGTGCTAAGATCAATCAGTTAATTAACTAATTAATTAATTATTAGGTATTACCCAGAAAGTTACCAGAGTCAAGCAAGAATGCACATCAAATTCAGGCCAGTCTGCAGCTGAAAGGATTCCCAGATAAAACATTTTAAGAAACAGGTGAAGATTTCCAGCTAATAAGCCAACTGTTTGGCTAGAAAAATATATCTATTCCAATATGAATGGTTAGAGCAGGGGCAATAATCAACAGGGTTTGCTGGTTAATTTTGAATTTGAAGTAGGTATTTAAGGAAAAAATGATCATGAACCTGATAAGGTTAGAGATCAGGAACTACTTTAATTCAAAAACCACACAGAGGTGGAAACGTCAATGAAAGGAATCAAAAGAGGAAAAAAAGTGTGTTTCCTAACAAACTTAGTAATCATAGTCCAGAGGGAGAATGACAATACACTTGTGCTCATACTTAAAAGAAGGGCTGAAGACATTTTATTATGAGACAACAAAAAGAAAAAGAAAAATTGCAGTGAAGGGTCCATCAAAGCTCTTGTAAGCTTCTGAAAAGCTCAGCGATAAAAGGAAACCTGGGCTAGACATTTTGAGGAAGTGGAACCAAAAGGTATAGATAGTTAAGCCTTTCGAAAATTATAACACACACACATTAAACACACACACAAACACACACACACACACACACACACACACACACACACACTGCAGCCCCAACTTCTTTGTGTAATGTTTTCCAACAGAGTAGAAAAAATAATACAAAATTTGTCAACAGCAGTTCCACTCCTGGGAATACACCCTATAGAAGAAGTTCATGCACATGTGTATCAGAAGACAGGTGCAAGAATGTTCATACCATCACTGTTTGTACTAGCAGAAAACTGGAAATAGTCCAAATGTCCGGAGACAGTAAACAGGAGAGTATACTCCTATATAGCATTCCATGGGAGAGTGTGTGAAATATTATACAAAAGTGAAAATGAACTACAGCTGCACACAGCAAAATTGATCTTGAAATATAATTATGAGTATAAAAAGCAAGTCATAGAAGGTTACAGTGTAATACCATTTTTATAAAGTTCTGAAACAAAACTAAACAATATATTATTTAGGAACATATTCAAAAGGAAGATTCCAAACACAAAGTTCTGGCAAAGGGATTGAATAGGTGAAGAAAACATTTTTGAAGTTGGATGATGAATTCACAGGTGTTTGTTTTATTTTTATGCCTTATAATATATATAATCAAATATTAAATAATAAACACATATTTAAGTTTGCAACTTCCTTTTCTATTCATTTTTTCTTTGGATTTTACATATATATTGTACAAGAAAAAATGTACAGATTTAAAAACTGGCCCCTATTACTTTTGAGAATCCCAGAATAAATCTGGAAGAAGTCTATCTAATGATTTTCAGTGGAAAAAATGCAAAATGTTAATGATCCTCTCAAACTTAACAGATTCAAAAGTTGTATGAGAATATGACTTAACTTCATCAAACCATGGAGAGGAAGCTGCATCCTCTTAACAAAATGCCAAGGAACACCTTGCTTCCCAGGTCAGTAAGAGGAAACATCAGAAGCAACTGCCTACATCTGTTCTTAACATTCATAGAGAAAAAACTTTAAGAATCTTTAAGTCTGAAGAGAGAGAAATGGGCCAAGAAATTTGAAGTAACTTTTCAAGGCAGAGACACACAAAATGAAGTTGAGAAGAGGATTCAACCAACTAGGACATTGCCAACACTGTAAATGGGAGTTGTAAAACAACAGCAAATTGAAATAATTAAGATTTGTCCAGAATGTCTAAGGTTCACAGGATTCAGGCTAATTACATCCTTTATAAAGTTATATGAGAGGATGATCAGTTTCTAAAGAATTAGAAAGCAAATATACTTAATGCAATAACATAAGAAACATTATTTTTTTCCATAATTCAAAAACCAGTAGTTCTAGCTCCTCATTTTAATCCCTAATTGTGTAATACTTGTAGAAATATGTTATTTAAACTATCTGGCACTAGGTTAGTATTTGCTATGACTATGATAAAAATTCTTTAAAATAGGAGCAAGGACACAAACATTATAAGGGAGTAAAGATATATTTTAAAGAGAAGAAAAAATGAATTAAAATGAAGTCACATCAGCATCACTCTGAATACCTGACTGCTTCTTCACCTGGAGTATGAGTGGTCTTGGGTAACTTCAGCATTTAAATGACCTGAAATTTCCAACTTACTTGAAATAATAACTCTGGGGGTTTCATGATGAATACTTAATGCATTTTTTATGCAAAAATCCAAAACCTTCTCCCATGAATGAGAAATATAAAGAAAGGTTTGGATCTCGGATACTCTAAATACTTCACCAATATAACCTTCAATCAGAACAGAGGCAAAAACCTAATATCCATAAATTTTGCCTTAAAAGATTCTTCTGATGTTCTAGCATGGTATGAATGTTAAACTTTTACATTTTTTTTAGCATGGCCTTTTAATAGATTTTTTTAACAGGAACACAGTGCTCTTAACTGGATAGTATCTAAAAACCTCATCTAAGGCTTTACCAACCTCTCTCCCTGACAGCATCATATTCCACATATTTCTCAGCAGGGAAGATTGGCTTCCAGTGGGAAAACTTTAGTATCAGCTTTTCCAAAGAGCCTGAAAGGAGAGTTAAGCTGGATTGCTCTTCCAGAAAACAAGTATATCATTGCTGCCAAATGCTAAATCCTAACACCATGGGACATTTCCTATGATTCTGTCTGTGGTGCAGGATGAGATTCCTGTAATATTTCTCTTTACAAAATGTTCCTTCAAATAATAACAGTAATAGTAGTTATAACAGTAATAGTAATAATAAATTATAATTATAGAAGCTATGTGTTTTATGTATATATAATCTGTCAAATTCTCACAACAGCCCTGCAAGGTAGACATCATTTATCCAATTTTACAGATAAAGGAACTGAAGCACCAAAGGATGAAATAATTTGTCCAAGGCTAAGAAATAATGTTGGCTACATTTATTGAGCACTTACTATGTGCTGGTAGTGTTCTAAATGTTTTATTTGCATTAACTAAATCTTGATCTCTTCATGATAGCTCTATAATTATGTCCAATATTTGGCTGAGAAAACACAGAGAGATGCCCAGTGTCATCCACCTGGTAAATGTTGAACTGAGATTCAAACTCAGGCAGCATAGCGACAGCGCCCACACTCTTAACCAGTACACTATACTGCCTCGCTAAATATTAGAACTTATATTCAAACCCAGATCTAGCTTACTCAAAAAACATATGGCTTTCAAAAATGAGTTCTCCCATTGCTTAAACTATACCACACAGGCAAAAGCTATCAGATGAGCAACACATACCAACATATACGCTTACTAAATATAATTCAGTGAAAATATATGTAGAAATCCAAATTATTGTTTAGAGATGTGAATAATGATAATAATCCATCAGATACATAAACACGTGTTCATTCTTGTGCTGGGTAACAGCTGCATAATCCACTGGAAAGCCTATCCCACCAGGAATCCAAAGCTCAAATGCTCCTGCCCTTTCTCTACATACACAGTCAAATGAATCCACATACTTTCATTATCATATCTTGAGGCACACAATTCCACTGGACAAATACTCTAATTTCTGATCAACATACATTCTATGAAACTGTACCTAAACTCTGCATACTTTCCATTAAGTTTATGGCCTCTATCGAAGAGAACACATTTATTCTAATATTTCTAACTACAAACTTCATCACTCCCTCTTGATCGCAATAATTATTAACTAAAATATAGTCTTTTAAAAGAGCAAAAAGTCAGAAAGAAAATCTTATTTTGTTAGAGTTGAGGTTTATATCAATGCATCCCTTTCTCTGCAATCTCACATGACTCCAGAACCTGACCCAAACCAGTTCACCCAGCCTAGGATCATATACTTAGTAGTATGATATACAAGACATGATAGTGGCTGAAGCACTATTATTAAAGAGAGATTAAAACAGCTGTACATTATGCTGAAGCACTCACTCTTCCCTTTACAAACAGACGGTCCTGGATTACAAGCAGCACTTGACCATTTAAATCACGACAACAACCAGATTTAACCAGCTGGGCCATATTCTCCTAGGCAATGCCTGTTGACCTCCTCAGTCGCAGCTGCTCAAATGAAATTCTCATTAGACAACTTATTTTCAGAAGCCAAAGGACTCTCTGATTAAATATATGTATTTAGATATAGAAGTCCTTTTTAAAGTATTCATTTTCTGACAACTGTCGCTTATGCTACAGCCCAGCTACATTGGCAACAAGATGGGTGATACAAGGATAACTAAAATTCATCATTTAATCCCAGCTGAAGGCTTTTTATCTTAGAACCATTTAAAACTGAATCTATTAATCAAAGTCTTTCTACACACTATACCCACCAATATCAACAGTGTTTTAAAAGGTAGATTCTGATATTCATTCATTCTATCCATCTATCCATTTTTCCATGCATCTGCACATCTATCTATCTATCTACCTACCTACCAACCTATCTATCTATGGCAGAAAAATTCAGGGTTAAATTTAGAACAAAACAGAAGCCTTGCCTATTTTCCCACAAATCTTACTTTCAGCGGAGGCACTTCAGACAGAACACCTTTGTTCATCAGTGTTTCAGCAATCCAGTCAAATCACTGCTCTGGAGAGGACATTTCTTGAGAGAATGGCAGATAAAATACTGGACAATTATTTGGTTAATCAAGGAATCTACCTGTAAGAGAATAACTTTCCTATTACCTAATGGAGAGTTTTTGTTTTATCAAGTAGATACTGTTTTAAAATAGACCATAATAAATAAACTTTTTATAGATCAGTTACTGTATAAGAGGGGAAATGAGGGGGAAGGTATTTAGTCTGATATAGTCAAAACGTTCTCCAGGACAAGAATGACTCAGGAAAGGTCATTTATTATGGCAATCACACAAGCTTGTCACTTATGAAGTATGGTCTTCAAACCAGGAAGTAGAAGCGAGGGAGAGGTGAGTAATGCATTTGAAAGCTTTTATACATCCCATGGGATAAAGGACGTCCCAGATGAGGAGATGGGGCTTTAAAAAGTCAAAGCCAGGCAAATATTGGTGGAGCTATTTTACCTCCTTAGACCTAGAGTATAATTATAATATTATAGAATCAGAAATCTATCAGAAGCTTATTAATGACCTTTTCTATAATTATTTCTCTTCTCCCATCACACTGTTCTGTTCTATCGCTCCAAGCAAATGATTAAAATTAGGCATCAAACTCAAAATAAAAAATAGAAATCCTCATTACTCCCATCTCCAAAACATGTTGTCTACTTTTCTCATTAACTGTTATACCATCCTCCTATTCACTCTGAGCTACCTTTAAACCACTCCTCTCTATTGATCTCCTCACTTTAAATGTCAGGTCCTAACAATTCTACCTCCGATATCTTTTCCATATGCACCCCTTCTTCCTTTCTTGTTTCTGCTGCTTTAGTTCAGGCCCTCATTATCTCTAGCCTGAAACAATTTCCTTAACATCTCTCTGTGCTCCCATACATCCAATACAGTGCTGCCAGATTAACTTTCCTGGAGGAAAGCTCTAATCCATCAACTTACTCTGCTAAAAAACAGTCAGTGGTTCCTCCATAACTTTCATATAGGTTGAGCTTCTTAGCCAAGAATTTAAGGGCCACTGTGATGAACAGAACCTACCTTTTCAGTCTTATACCCTATATGCATCTTCACATACTTTAAAGTAGAACCTGAAGGCTGTTTTAAAGCTCTCTGCCTGTTCCTTTTGACTGAAATGTCCCTCCCTTCCATTTCTACTTACATATATATCCTTTCATTCTCCAAGACCAGTTAAGACTCATTTTCCTATAGAACCTCTCCATGGTTTCCTAGGCAGGCACAATCTATCTTGTAAACTCCTATAACATTTTATCTATGTAGTTCTCATGGAGCTTATCACATATTAAATATGAATTAAGAGTTCATTTTGTATATGTTTTACACCTTTTACTAGAATATGAACTCTTTAAATTTAGAGACTATTGTTTTATTCATGATAGGTGTGCAATATCATGTAGCACGGTGGTTCTTAACCTAGGGTCCACAGACCCCAGGAGTCTATCCATAGAATTCAGGAAGTCTGTGAACTTGGATGGAAAAAATTCATTTTCACCAATTTTTTTAACTGAAAATTTGCATTTCTTTAAATTATTGATGCAGGCAACAAACCATAAATTCATAATATCTGTGACATTGTAACCAATAAAATAACAATATATTTTTATATCACATTGTACTTGTTGAAGATATCTCAAAATATCTTTTATACTTATCACTACTTCAAAATTGTATTTTTAGTCCCTCCATTAGATCTTGTGTTTAATGCATTAATAAAGTAGTACTTCATACCATATCAAAAAATTTTTAAATTATTTAACATTTTAATATAATTCATTTTCTCATAATTCCATGGATTTTACTTTATGCATTTAAAATAAGAATGGACCTGTAGGCGTTGCCAAGCCACCAAAGGGATTCACAGCCATAGAAAGAAAGAAAGTAAGAATCCCTCAGTTCTAATATAGCACCTTGCAAAATAAGAAGAAAACTTGTAGAAAAATAATCATGATACTATGTAGCTCTTGATTAGGGCTATAAAAAATATGCCATGAACTATAGAATACTGTATAAGCATATTGTTCATAAAAATTCATAGTCTTGGCAGAAAAAGACCAATTACCCCTCGTCTAAAATAACCTTTTAAAATGGCAATTAAGATTGCTGCATACCTCCAAAGATAATTTATTATCTTTCAAAGAAAGTCTTTCCATACATGGACAGCTACACTGTTAGACAGCTGGTCTTGTTATAATTTCAATATGATATATAATATTATATGATAATATAATGATAATATTACTAGTTCCTTTAATTATTCCTCTTATTATATAATTCTGTGTCTGTTAGCATGTCATTTGTTCTCCTCTGAGAATATCCCAACGCTTCTGAGTTCCTCTTAAAGTGTAGTAATTCTCAACACAATACTTCAGGTGCATTCTTTTGAGCAGGAAGTTCAGTGGGACCGACACCTCTTGAATCTTACATACTGTAATTCTAGTAATGCTGACTGGGATAGCACTGACAATTTTTTGGCAATATTCACTGCACTGACCCCATTGCACTCTCTGTCACCTAAAATTCATATGTTGGGTTTTTTTTTTTAACCATGTGTCTGCTATTTAAATGTCCTTCAGTAATTACTTGTGCAGATAGGAATTTTGGTCACAGCCTCTGGACTTGATAATAAGACCTATTAAATTTTATCTTGATGGATTAGCTTTAAGTTTATATTTTCAGTTTGTCAAAAACTTTTGACTTTTTGTTTCTTTCATACATTATATTCAGCATTCCTCTCAGATTTTTGGAATCTGTTTGATAAGCACACTTTTTATCATTTCTATTTGTACTTAATGTACTATATACGTTGATATGCACTAAAAATGCCTGAATTTCCGATGCCTAAAATATATGTACTGTACAAAACAAAGTTCTGTAGTGTACATAAAAAACATTCTTCAATAGTAGGAATATAATAACAAAGGACTCTTAAATGAGAGGTCTCATCTTACAAATGCCTCTCTTGTATCAAATCTATAACACACAATAATGAAGAAGAAAACACTAATCATTACTTGCAAGAGAAGGATGATTTTAAATTCCCTAGCAGTCTAGACCCCTCCCCCTAAAAAATCATCACAAATCAATTTCTTTATTTTTACACAACAGAGCCCTCTAAAGTATGTTGAAACCTCTTTCTTATAGAGCTAAAACAATCTTTTTGGTGAATCACAATTAAAGGTAACCTAGCAATCTCATTTATTCAGAGTTTATTGATCTGGCAGCCTCAGTTATTCTAGAATAGCCATGAATGAGGAATATAAAGTCTCTGAGCAGCCCGAAGAGTCAGCATGAAGTCCATGCACTGAAGAGCATGTATATTGCTCAGAATCTCTTAGCAACTCACCCAGAAATGTTTGTTCATATTTTAAATATAGTCCAGAATGTTATGATCATCTAATTTCATAATTGACAGATGAATATAAGAAGCAAATTAGAAAATATTCACAACTAGGTAAGAAGTAACAGTCTGAAACCTGATATGAAAGGAAGAGAAACCAAAACACACATATACACAGACACATACACACACACACACGCCAAAAAAGATATCTAAATCAAGCAGACACAGGAACTCTAAAGTTTCATAATTGCAGAGAAATAACCATAAAGCCAACTGTCCTAATTATCTCAAAGCTCTCTGGGGGCATCATTACATTATAGCATGGTAAAGTAATTGACATTTATAATAATTATCATCACAATAACTCAAATGTATGTAATTTACAGTTCATAAGACACATTAATTATTATAGTTAATTCTCAAAATGTTTGAGTTAAGAAGTCAGGTTACTACCATACCAAACTTTAAATTTTGTGGTTCAGGGAGATTGAAGAACTTATCCAGGGTCACATGATTGTTAGATAGGTATTGGAGATCATATTCTACTGCATCATGACCCTGAGTCAACAAAAAAGTTTACATTTTGTGCCATATAATCTGGTTAGTAAGATAGGGAAGCATGTAATACATTTTAGAAGCTTCCACAAAGATTGTTGATGTGGTGGACACATCACAAAAATTAATTTGAAATTTTTAAACTTCTGAGCCCTTTAAAGGAATAAAATTAACTTACATGAAAAATTCCCTTATATCAAATCCCCATTTCCCTATAGTACCACAGAGGTTTAAATTTAACTTACAATGTAAGTAGTAATCCAGAGCCATTAATTATCCTACATTTTAAAGTCTAAAATCTGTACATAAAAAAATGAAAGAATATACATAGTATAGCAATCACTCAGAGTTGATTTATTTAATTTAAACATATTATTAGAGAGTCTACTTTCATCTACTTTTTAGGACCTAGGTTAACCTAAGTGGACTCTTGTAGAGAGAGTAGAGAAGGTGGATGTTTCAGTAGATGTCATGTGTCAAAGAACTCCTCCCTTGAACATTTAGCTTTAATAATATTAGAAACCCTCAGCTCTCAATTCTGCAACATTTGGAGGTAAAATAATAATATTTATAAATTTATAATATTTATAAAAATAAGGAGAAATAAATTAGGGGTCTTTTTCTCTTTAAACAGTTGATATTTTCATAATAAAACACTATCCATCAAGAGGAAATAAGGGAGAAAAAATAAAGTCGTGGCTAGGAAAATACCTGTACTCCCTTTTCCAGAGCAAGGCTTATAGTCAGTTTAAAACCTTGATTTGTTATTATAAGAGCCAAGTAAAATGCACAAAGTTGTAGAAAAATGGAACTATCTGCTTAACACTTCTAATGGATCACAATCTGCCATCACCATGGTAACCTCTGAATAACTTTTTCCTTGCTAGTGTCAATTATGCACTTCTCTGGCCCTTAAAACCCCACTCATTTTTTTTTTAAGCCTGGAATCTTTAAAAGAATAAAGCCCAACAGTTAAGTCCACACATACCCTCTTGTTCAGTCCGAGTCATTTCCTCAAGCTTCTTCTGTTTCAGTGTGTCCACCACATCGGCAAGGCTCCCTTTGCGGCGTTCTGGGGTTCCAAAAGTAACACTGGTCATTATCTCGCGGTCCCGACTCCCTTCGTCAGGCTTATGTGGTGAGGTAGAGGTATTTCGGAAGGAATATAGGGAACATAACTTATTATTCTCTGACTCCTAGAAGATAAAAATAAAATAAAACCATTAGAACATGTTTCTTTACATATCATTGGAGAAAAATTCCAAACTCAGAATGACAGTATATGAGGCTGAGATGGACAAATAAAATATATTAATTATCTCTGCTTAAAAAAAAAATACTAAACATAGAGGTAATTATCAAAGGAACTAACCTGAAATTGTAGATTCGACCTTTTTCTTTTTAAAAAAAAAAAGCAGCCAAAGTGTTACAAAAACTTAATTTTACAAGGAACACTTCAACTTCTTACTCATTTACACCCTTCATTTAAAATAGTTCAGATTCAATTATTAATTATAAGGATGGTAAAGTTTTTCTTTTAATTGGCACTTATATTAGCAACCCTCTTCCCACAGCCTAAAATATACGTACATCAAAAAAGAACCCCATTATCCCTAAATTTAGAAACAGTAGAGAAATTAGCTTCCATATTCACGTTAATTATTCACCAGAAAATATATAAAATATCTAAATCAGCGTCAGAAAGTTAGCCAACCTGAATATTTTTGTGTGCTGGGGTTTGAGGAAAATTGTTTGTTTGTTTTCTAGCTACACATCTGTCAAAGTTATGGAAACCTCTTTCTATTTCTTACACTTACCCCTGATACTTTAGCACATAGTCACACACATTTTTCATGTGGCATTTAAAAATGATTTGTTTTTTTCTTTTTTTTAACAAGAAGACAAGTTTGTTACAGAAACACTTACACAAGAATTATTTCACATTATAGAGAAGTTGGCTAACTGGTAGGAGAGTTAGGTCCATCTTCAAGGAGAAAAAGCAAATCTTAGATTGAAAATAATAAACACCTAAAAGTTTATAAAAAGAAAATGCTTTTATAGCTCTTTAAATCGGAACTGAGAGTTTTAAGCAAACATTTTTGGCCACAGTCCACCAGTAGTCTTGCATTCACCTTATCTGTCTGTGTATGGGTATTCTCTCTCCCAATAAAAAACTGTATGAAATAAATAAAGCATCTAGGCTTTGTTCTCATCAGAAGCTTAAAAATCTTAATCACTCCTATATCTCTCTCCTTCTTCACAAAAAAAAGCCCAGTAAGCATCAAGAACTAGAGGAAGAGCATGAGGTAAAAGTTACAGCGTTTAAAAAAAAGAAAAATTTACAGAGTTAATCACTGGTAGGAAAGGGAATGAAAAGAAAATGGAATCTAGAGAATTACATTTCCACATACATTAAATGAGATAATTGTACTCAGTAAATGCTAGATATTTAGGTATTATTGTCATTGTATACAAAGTAGGAATAAAACTTATTTTCACAATTATTGGTAGCATATAATGAGCTAACATTTGTAGAGCAACTAGGCACAGTGCTGAGCCCAAAGCAGGCAGTGCTTAGTAAATGGTAGGTATTATTATTTTGTTGGAAGGAACAGATCTAGGAATGGAGCCAAAGAGGTTTTTCCCCCTCTGGACCTAAGGAATTGCTTAGTAAAAAATATGTCTTGAATTAAATTGAGTATTGTAAAGTCTGTGAATATACTAAAAACCACTGAATTGTACACATTAAATGAGCAAATTGTATGGTATGTGTATTATATCTCAATAAAGCTGCTTTAAATTACTATGAGCCAAATCTTAATCTTTTCCACAATCCCATTGTTATCAAAATGCCTAGCACGGAGTAGATGCTCATTACATTTGCACTAAAATAAACTGAAAAGGATAAAATAAATGGGCAGGGCAGGAAAAAGAGCTCCTCTTTACCTTATCCCTAAATCTTTTCTTTCCCCAGGAAATATGTTGTATTTCATTTACTGCTTACAATAACTGTGGAGTGATGCACAGGAACCCCTTCTTTTAGATGCCAGTCATGGTTAATACATGGCTCCTTGGAATGGCCAGTTCATTCTCTACTTTGTGCAAACAAAAAACTCAGAGATATGTTTGCCAAAACCAATTTCAGCTCTTAATAGTGTCCCTATCAGAAATGTGACCTAGGCTTTTGAATCAGTAATACCATTTGA
The DNA here is from genome assembly GCF_039906515.1 of Pseudorca crassidens. Taxonomy (NCBI): domain Eukaryota; kingdom Metazoa; phylum Chordata; class Mammalia; order Artiodactyla; family Delphinidae; genus Pseudorca; species Pseudorca crassidens. Next base: position 39,665,419 of record NC_090304.1, on the reverse strand, counting down.
TAAATTATGCTTCAATCACTTTCATTTCAAATGCAAATTTATCTATCATTGCCTGTAAATCAAAAACAAACTCTGGCTCAACCTAAGGGATTGAAGATCAACTTAAAACAACAGTTACATGGAAGTGGTTACCTACAAATGACTCACCACTGACCATAATAAAGAGGAGTTTTCCCACCACTCTCAAATTGAAAGATGCTAGAAATGTCTCTCCAGCCTGAGTTACAGTTGTCCTTAGAGAATTTAGGCTCCATACAGTACCATTTTTTTCTCTCAGGACTAATTTCAGTCTATTTTCTCATGTCACTTACTTGTTAGATAGACTATGTTCCTTATTTTTTACTCATGGGAATGTGGTCACTGCCATCTGCACCACAGACAATAACCATGGGTTCCCACACCAATGACCCACACTGTCTTCAGCCCCATAATCTGTGCAAGGTCACTCAACACCACCAAGAAGCAGAGAACAAGAAGCTGTAAGTCATGATTTCTCCAAGAAAGCAACAAGAACTACTTGCAACATGCCACAAAGGCATCAACACGGGCAGAAGATGAAATCATAAATGGCTTAAGTCATACTATCTTATAAACAATGGAAAGGGGCAAAATTTACCATTTATGGTCTTCACTTTTTAACTTTCTAAAACTTAAGACATATGGGGGGCTTCCCTGGTGGCACAGTGGTTGAGAGTCCGCCTGCCGATGCAGGGGACACGGGTTCGTGCCCCGGTCCAGGAAGATCTCACATGCCACGGAGCGGCTGGGCCCATGAGCCACGGCCACTGAGCCTGCGCGTCCGGAGCCTGTGCTCTGCAACGGGAGAGGCACAATGGTGAGAGGCCCGCATACCGCAAAAAAAAAAAAAAAAAAAAAAAAAAAAAGACATACGGACCTCTCATGAATGGGGGTCTATAGTCAATTCATCTGAACAAAGGGGCACATAAATCCAAACATCTATCGATACAATGAAGAGATTACTGTTAGATAAAAGGCAGTAATGCCAAATCAGAAAAAGAAATTTGACAAAGAATCTCTAGTTTTTGTTCTAGGGAGCTAGGTAATTTTTAAGTAAGTTTTCTTACAGAAAAAAAAAGCTCAACTTATTCTTTAATTTCCTAAAAACAAAACTGGTCCTATGAACTAACAATTGAGGCAAGATGAACAGTGATAATATCTATCAAGTTTTGATGCATGACACTGCAGCACAGCTGTGGAGAGGTTTGAGACAACATTTGACTAAAGCAGTGCTTCTCCAACTTTAAGGTATAGAATTCCCTGGCAAGTATGTTAAAATACAGATTCCCTTACCTCTTCCCATACCCCAAAGAGTGGGGCACAGGAATATGAAGTTTAATAAACATCCCAAGTGATTCTGATGCACCCCACTTTCAGAAACACTGATTCCGTGAGAAGGTAATGAAATGAATGTGCTTTGCCTTAATGTTATAATGTGGATATAATTATGAACATTTTAAAGAAGTCTGGTTAGTTGTGATTTTAAAAAGTAACATAAAGGAGATTATTTCTCTTCTTTTGATCTTTCTTGTGAAAACAACCAGTGTATAACATGACAGAACACATGAACATCACAAAAAGAAAAGCATATGGGGCACTGAGTAAGCATTAGTTCATTCAAAGGAAACTTATAAGTTTGTTTTCTCTTAACCCTTAACTTCAGAGTCCTCCCTAACAGTGAAGAAAATTTCAAAATACTATTTAAAAGGATCCTAGTACCAATAAAAGGACTAAAGTGATATTGATTCAGATTATCTAAGGAGCATTTCACTGGCAATTAATTAAACAGTACAAAAATTATATGTAGGTGACTGAAAAAGCATACAGTAGTACAAAAAAAAACATTAGGCAAAGTTTCTAGAAAATACAAGCAATTTTCACAAATTAAGAATATATAGGGCTTCCCTGGTGGCGCAGTGGTTGAGAGTCCGCCTGCCGATGCAGGGGACGCGGGTTTGTGCCCCGGTCTGGGAAGATCCCACATGCCGCGGAGCAGCTGGGCCCGTGAGCCATGGCCGCTGAGCCTGCGCGTCCGGAGCCTGTGCTCCGCAACGGAAGAGGCCACAACGGTGAGAGGCCAGTGTACCGCAAAAAAAAAAAAAAAAAAAAAAAAAAAAAAAAAAATATATATATATATATATATAATTAAGATGTTTCCATATATGAAGGGATAGAGAAGTAAATATTAAAAACAAAACGTGTGTGAAGTGATGGATGTTAAGTAAACTTATTGTGGTAATTCTTTCACAATATATACATTATATTTTATATCTTTAATACAATGTTATGTCAATTATTTCTCAATAAAATTGAAAAAACAGATTAAAATAAATATTGTTCAGATTTTTCAGAAGTTATGAAAAACTGATCGCTCAGCAGTGGCATTAAATAACATTAAACTCAAATAGCCTTCTCATGGTACTGTGAATATAGCAAACATAATCAAATTTTTGAGCCTTTGCAAGTCTTGTTCCTTTCCCCTAGAATGTACTACATTCTCTTTGACTATGAACTCAACCCACTCTTCAAAGCTCAGCTCAAACTGCATTTCATCCTTAAAGTCCTCCCTGACTATTCTGGGCCTCACTATCCTCCTATCCCCTGAACTACACATTGAAGCAATCAGAACCATGCAATAATATACTAAACTATTCGTTACTATTTTGCATGTTTTAGTCATATTTGCAACTAAATTTTAGCTTCTAACTTATGCTTCTTCTATATACCTCATGTCTTATGCTGCTTCTATATACCTCCAAAACATAAAAAAAAAAAAAAAAAGTCACGTTGTTGGATGATGAAACAACTATTCACCAAATATGTCAAAAATAATAAAAAAATAAGGCTAAGGGTAAAGATTCGCTCTAGCAATGACAGAATTGCTTATTTAAGCAAAACGTTAACAACTGAGATATTAAAAAATAAGGGATTCATTCAATAAAAGATGATATAGCTACACAATGGGGTACCACATGGCCATTAAAAACAATATTATATATGTTGAATATAGTGTTGTTTATAGTGATGAATAATTAGAGGCAATTTGTATTTCCAATAGTAGGGATTATTTGAGGGCATTATGGTTTTATCCATATGGGGGAATAATTTGAAATCATTGAAAATCATATTTTTGCAGAAAATTTAGTGACGTGGGACTATTCATATTACTAGTAAAAAGTGTGTTAGTGAGAAACACTAATATATATATATATTTTTTAATTATGTACAGAAGAAAAGAAAGAATTTCCAACAAAATGTTAATGGTCCTCTGAGTCTTGAAATAATAGGTAGTTTTATATTTTCTTTTTGAAGTTACATATATTTTGCAAATGTTCTATCATAAGTAATACTTTTAATCAGAAAATAAATACTATTTTCAAGGTTGAATATGAATACCAAAAAAAGTTGTAGAATAATTTATTTACAAGGGAAGAGGTATCAAATGGAGAAAAGGATATATCATAGTATTTTAGTATATAACTTCAATTTTGTTACATGTGTGCATAAGGGTAAATATGGCCACAAAAACAAAATCTTAGAAGATATACACCAAAATATTTATAGTGATTTATAAATGGTTATGAGATTATTGGTAATTTCTTTCCTTTTTTTGCTTATCTGTGTTTTCTAATTTATCACTGATAAACACTGATGAACATATTGCTTATGTAATAAGGAAGAACAAAAATCATTTTATAAAGAGACGCTTAGAGGAAATATATTGGGTGGGCCAAAGAGTATCTTTGGTTTTTAAGTAAAAATACACATTTTTCCTTTTCACCAAGAACTTTATTGAACAACGTATTCACCCTTTTGCTCCACTACCTTCTGCCATTTTTCCAGGCAATTTCATAATTCCATCTTCCCAAAACTTTTTATCTTTTTGAGCAAAGAACTGTTCCAGGTGTCTTTTACAGTCTTCCAGGGAATTGAAATTTTTTCCATTAGGAGAATTTTATAAAGACCTAAATAAATGGAAACCTGAAGGTGCAATGTCTGGTGAATATGGCAGATGAATCAGAACATCCCAGTCAAGCTGTAACAGGTTTTGCCTGGTCATCAAAGAAACATGCGGTCTTGCGTTATCCTGATAGAAGATTATGTATTTTCTGTTGACTAATTCCGGATGCTTTTCGTCAAGTGCTACTTTCAGTTGGTCTAACTAGAAGCAGTACCTGCTGGTATTAATCGTTTGGTTTTCCAGAAGGAGCTCATAATAGAGGACTCCTTTCCAATCCCACCATATACACAACATCACCTTCTTTGGATGAAGACCGGCCTTTGGTGTGGTTGATGGTGGTTCATTTTCCTTGCCCCATGATATCTTCTGTTCCACATGATTGTACAGTAACCACTTTTCACTGCCCATCATAATTTGTTTTAAAAACGGAATGTTTTCATTACGTTTAAGTAGAGAATCGCATGCGGGAATACAGTCAAGAAGGTTTTTTTCGTGTATGTGGAGTCCAAACATCAAAGCGATTAACATAACCAAGCTGGTGCAAATGATTTTCAACGCTTGATTTGGATATTTTGAGTATGTTGCTATCTCCCGCATGGTATAACATTGACTGTTCTCAATTAATGTCTTGATTTGATCACTATCAACTTCAACTAGTCTACCCGACCATGGAGCACCATCCAGTGTGAAATCTCCAGCATGAAACTTCGCAAACCACTTTTGAGACGTTCTATCAGTCACAGCACCTTCTCCATACACTGCACAAATCTTTTTTGCATTTCAGCTCCGTTTTTACCTTTCTTTAAATAATAAAACATAATATGCCGAAAATGTTGCATTTTTCTTCCATCTTTAATATTAAAATGGCTACACAAAAATTCACCAATTTTGATGTCTTTTTTTTAATGCACGCTGATATGACAGCTGTCACATACAATCTAACAAAATTGTTTTGAATGAAGGTAAAGACAACTAAGTGCTACTAGAATCATCTTATGGAAAAAAGCGAACGAACCTTTTGGCCAACACAATAAAAATAATTTAAGAGAATAGAGTTTGGCCTTATTGAACATATCTAGAGAGTTAGTATATTATAGTTTCCCTATATTGAAATCAGAAAAAGTAACCAAGCTTTCTTTCCTTGGTATATCTGCATCTGAGGACTCACAAATAATATTTTCTGATAACTCTAATTATTTAAAAGGGAATTCTTGATCAGCTAAAATCTAGATCCTTATCATTATCACCCATAGTTTCCTGTTTGCCCTCAAAAGACACACAAAATCAATTTATTTCCTATTCCATGTTAAAGTTGTTCGAAGTATCTTAAGGGAGGGATTAGGTTAACAGTCCTTTTCTAGGTGAAACTCCTTCAGTTTCAACACCTATTTACCATTTGACATGGTTTCCAGACCCTTCGTCATTCTCCTCTGATACACTCCAGTCTCTAGATGTTGTTCTAAAAATGTGTTGCCAAGAACTGAATACCGAAGTTTGTTTTAGCGTGAAGAAAAGTAACATTCAGAAGGTTATGTGGTTTTCCCCATGTCACACAGGTAAAACTGGCAGAGCTAAACTCTGAATGTAGGTCTTCTGACACCCAATCCAGTGTTTTTTCCATTCCATAGGGCTATACTAAAATCACTTTCAACAGTAAAAGATGCCATAATTTCAATAACACGTACCTTCTAAATCTTTTCTTACCTTACATTTCCAGAGAGGAGCTTTACCTACTTTTGAGACAGGAATTCCACTGTTATTAACCCTAATCCAACAATTACCAAGATACATTACATTAGTTATCTACTGTATAAAAATCACCCTAAAACTTTGTGCTTAAAACGACAATAATGATTTATTATCTTTAGTGGTTTCCGTGGGTCAGGAATTCAGGAGCATCTGGGCTGGGTGGTTCTGTCTCAAGGTTCCTCATGAGCTTGCCCTTAAGTCAGTGGCTAAGGTTGGAGTCATCTCAAAGGCTTCTTTTTTCACAGATGTGAACACTTTAAGAGCTTGGGGTTGAAACCTGGGGTTCCTTGGACATCTTCCTCGATGTGGTCTCTCTACATGATCTTTTCTCTCCAGCACATTGCTTCAGACTAGCTGGACTTCTTACATGGTAGTTCAGGCCTCCAAAGGTGTATGCCCCCAAAAGAGCCAGAAGAAAGTTATATCACTTTTTCTAACCTAGTCTGGGAAGTCATGCCCTATAACTGTCAATGCAATCTATTCAATAGTAAGTCACCAAGGCTGACCCATAGTCAAGGAGATGGGAGTTAGACTATGCCTTTTTATAGGATGGAGTTATAATTATATGCTCAAATAGTTGCTGTGAGAAATGAATAATGTATAAAGCACTTAGGGGAGTGCCCATCACCTGAGTACTCAATAAATGATACCTACACTTATTATTAAATTAAAATGTCCTTTGTCCAATTATCTTTGGTTTCAATTTTCAATTCTGAAAATAGAGTCATGATAATCACTGGCACCATTTTTAGGTTTTTATTTATACTCATTCATCTAAGTGGAATAATAAATACTGAACTATATTACTCTCTTCAATATCAATGCTCAAAATCACCTTCTTTTTAAAGGCATCCCTAACTAATTCCACTAAGATCTGGCCCCTCACAAAGCTCCAATAACCTCAACATTTGTAATTAGCTTCATCTAGGGACACTATCAATTCTCACTTAACCTAACTCCATATGGATTATCTCCACTCTGTCCAGGAGCAGCTACAGTATACTACAGCTCTAATTTAGCTGGGTTTCCACCTGCACCTTGACCAGGAATGTGAATGGGCAGCCATATTGCAAGCAGAGGAGAGACTGGGGTTGCAAAAGTCAGATAAGATGTCAGAAATTAAGACAGGCAGAGACCATGGGTCAGGAATGCAATCTTGCCCTGCATAATAGGGTTGAAACCCATGTGCAGGTGGAAGCCATTGCAGTGGGAGAAATGAGTGGAAATGGCTTCTCTAAGCAGCGGCATGATCAACTTCCCTACCTGCCACCAATGAAATTGCAGAGACAGAGTATTATCCTCTCTTACCCTTTCCTCCACCTATTAGCAAGGCTGAATTAAGTGTGTTCATTCTTATTGCCTTATATGTTGTCATTTTTGTTTTGCTTTGTTTTCCATTTTAGTTATACTGTCTCTCCAGTTACAGCTTTATCCTTACTTTAGTCTGCCCTCCCTATAATAAGATTTATTGAGATATCCAATCACAGATTTGTCCCTGATTTGTGATAGCCCCCAATCTATGGCAAATCTCTGTTTCCTCAGACCCTACCCCAAATCACTCAAACAAAGCTCAAATCCTAAAAAAGTTCTTTTGAATATTCTCTTTCTGAGACACTCCATGGTTCTCTACGGTGTGAGTTCTCCCTACTGCAATGCGTAATAAACCCAATTTGCTCAACTATGGGTATGTTCCTGGTAGTCTTTGACTGGAGGGAATTAAAGGGATGCAGTGTCTGTAAAGAAATTAAAAACGATAATAGGGCTTCCCTGGTGGCACAGTGGTTGAGAGTCCGCCTGCCGATGCAGGGGACACGGGTTCGTGCCCCGGTCCGGGAAGATCCCACATGCCGCAGAGCGGCTGAGCCCATGAGCCATCGCCGCTGAGCCTGCGTGTCCGGAGCCTGTGCTCCGCAACAGGAGAGGCCACAGCAGTGAGAGGCCCGCGTACCACCAAAAAAACTAAAACAAAAAACGATAATAAAACCAACTAAAAGTTGCTTCTGTTTTTTTTAAACCACCATGTACAGGCAAATCAACCATGTCAGTCTTCTCTGCCAAGACAGATGGCTCCACCTATCTTGGTATGTACTGCATTTATATGTTTTAAGGGACTTCCTTGGTGGTCCAGTGGTAAAGAATCCGCCTTACAATGCAGGGGACCCAGGTTCGATCCTTGGTCAGGGAACTAAGATCCCACATGCCGCAGGGCAACTAAGCTCGCGCACCACAAATACTGAGTTAGCGCACCTCAACGAGAGAGCCGGCATGCTGCAAACTACAGAGCCCACGCACTCTGGAACCCACGTGCCACAACCTGCACGCCGCAACTAGAGAGAAACCCCTGTGCCACAAGGAAAGATACCGCATGCCTCAACGAAGATCCCACGTGCTGCAACTGAGACCCAACGCAGCCAAAAATAAATTAAATAATAAATATATATTTTAAGTTTCAAATAAGTTTTCAAGTTATATTACATAAATTACACATATACATGTATATCCAATACATTATATTGAGTTATATTACATATCTACTATATATGTACTGCTTTCTTCTGATTCCCAATTTAAACAACTTTTTTTTTGATGAACCCAAAATACCTGCCAACTGTGCTGTATAAGAGGTATTCTACCACAGTGCTATTGGGTAGCTGATGACAAAAAAAAAAAAAAAAAAAAGCTTTACTTAGTCTAGGTTCCAATAATTTCTTGCTAACAAAAGAAATCTAACTTTTTTAATGTGCTCAAAACTAAACTGCTAACATTTATAGGTTCTTTCTCAGAGGAAAAAGTATGTTTTTCTCTAACGTGACATATTTTATGGAAAAGCATCAGTTTAAAGAAGCTTACATAAATGAAAATACTGAATTTGGTTCCAATTACCAACAGATTATTCCTGACAAACATTATCATTAGCTCTAACAGTAAAACAAAGTATGTTCTTTTTCTTTTATTAAAACTGATATTTGGTATAATATGAGATTTACGTAGCATTCGCGAATTTGCCATTCTACACTATTACTATAATATTCAATAACAATAAATATATTCATGCATGATGTGTCAGAATATAGATTTGTTACCAATATTTGCTAGTGTCATGATTCCTAAAATCTTATAAGAAAAAAATAGTGTTTTTAAAATGTTATTTTGATTCAAAGAAAATAATTACAATACCAAAAGTTTTATAAATAGCCTCATTCCTTGATATTTAATAAATGGATGTAAATATAGCATATGGAGTAAATATAGAAAAAAAAATTAGAAGTCCCCAAACTTGTCAAGACAAACACATAGAAAAGCCTTGCATCATCTATACACTATCAGAATACAGAATCAAAATCTCAAGATTCAAAGGTCCTTAAAAATCCAATTGCTCATCCCCATCTAGTTGTTGATGCCCTTGTACAAGACAAGGTAGTGTAATAGTAAACAAAGTACAGGCTCTCTGAGACAAATTTTCTAGTTAAATCCCAGTTTTCCATCCACCCCTCATATAGCCCCAGAGTTAGTTAACCTCTCTGTGCCTTAATTTCCTCATCTATAAAATGGTATTGATAATAATAGCAGTATAGAACCTATCATAAGGTTGTTATGAAAATTTAATGAATTAATAAAAATAAAATACTTAGAATAAAAAGTGATCATTAAATGGTGGTGGTAGTGGTGGTGGTAGTGATGGTGGCCATTACAATACCCATGACAAGTGACTTTTTGTTCTCTCCTTGAACTAACATGAATAGAAGATTTAGCACCTCCCAAACCAGTCCATTCCATCTTTGTCAAACATTCTTATTTATAGGAATATGAATCCTATTCTTTCAACGTATAGTTCCTTTTATTCCATGGGAATATTCAAAAGTGCAGCACTTTCAGTACACACACACTGCTACTATATTACCCTTGTATCTTCTCTTTTTCTAGGCAAAACATCTCTGTTTCCTTGATTTCTTTCTCATAGGAAAGACATGGTTCAGCCATCCTGCTCATTATCCCCTGAGTATGTTCCAATTTGTTTCTCCCTCTCAAAGAGTAGTGCCCTGAACTGAATGTACTCAATATTGTCTAAACAACAAAGAATTAAGGCACACTATCACAGCCTTAGAGATATTATACTTTAAAGATCTAATACCATGGGACAGATAGCCACAGAGATAAGAATACCTTATAACTTTTTGGTAATGGAACAATAAGAAGAGCTTTAAGACAGGCAGGCCTAATAAGTGAATTCCCCAACACATGAAGTAACATTCTATCAAGGTTCAGCTATTAGCTGATTCATGTGCCTACCAACTCCAGCCAGTTACTTTCATCTGGAAATTCATTATTATTCAAACTACCATATGATGTTCAACTTAAACAACACTACCAGACTAGACTGAATTTGCTAAAACAATTTTAACTTTGAAACCAAGAAAGTAAGAACTAGCAAGAGGCTTGATGATTATAGGTCAAATCTTTCATTTTTTACCACATGGGCATTTTAAATTTAATAGGAAAAAAGTTTTAAACATTCAGAAAACTAGAAAGAATAATATAACGAATACTATTATAATGATCAGCTAGCCTGATTGACAATTATTAACATTTTGTCATATTGCTCTATGTATATATGTATGTATGTATCTATCTATCCAATTATATTGCTCGAACATTTTAGAGCACATTATTGACATCACATGCCATCTTACCCCTAAATACCTTAGCATGTATCTGCAGAAAATAAGGATATTCTCCCACATAACCACAATATGATTATCATACCTAAGAAAATGAATAATAATTCTTTTAAGGCATCTAATATACAACCCATATTAAACTTTCCACAGTTGTCCCTAAATATTTTTTTTCAAAACTGAATCCAATCAAAGTTCATGGTTTATATTTGGTTATGCTCTTAAGTCTCTTTTAATCTAGAACAAAATCCCTCTTTCTTCTCATTTAATAGCTAGTTATATTTTTTCTTATTATCATTAACATTAAAAACTCATATCCAAGGACTCCACTTTATACATTTTCATAGATTATAGAATATTTTCAAACCTGTTTATCCATGCTCATGTTGACATCAGCAAAATTTCACAGAAAATCCAGCTTTGAGCAATGTAATTTCCCTCTGATCCTTCTTTTAAATACCACCCAATCTTTTTAAATGTTTCAGGTATATAGCATTATAATTCAACATTTGTTTAGACTGCAGAGTGATAACCACCACAAGTCTAGTTACCATCCATCACTATACAGTTGACTTGCTTCACCCATTTTACCCACCCCCTCAACCTGCTTCCCCTCTGGTAACTACTGATCTGTTCTCTGTGTTTATGAGGGTTTTTTTGTTTATTTTTATTTGGTTGTTCTTTTTTTTTTAGATTCACATATGAGTGAAAACATAGGTATTTGTCTTTCTCTGTTTGACTTATTTCACTTAGCATAATACCCTCAACGTCCATCCACGTTGTTGTAAATGGCAGGATATCATTCTTTTTTATGGCTGTATTCCATTTTGTGTGTGTGTGTGTGTGTGTGTGTGTGTGTATCACATCTTCTTTATCCATTCATCCACTGATGGATCCAGGTTATAATATTATTTCCACATCTTGGCTATTGTAAATAATGCTGTAATGAACATAGGGGCGTTTATAACTCCTCAAATTAGTGTTTTCTGTTTTTTGAATAAAATACCCAAAAGTGGAATAGCTGGGTCATATAATAGCTCTATTCTTAAATTCTTGAGAAATCTCCATACTGTTTTGCATAGTGGCTGCAGAAATTTATAGTCCCACTAAGAGTGTACAATGGATCCCTTTTCTCCATATCCTCTCCAACATGAGTTATTTATTATCTTTTTAACCATAGCCGTTCTACGAGGTATAAAGTGGTATCTCATTGTGGTTTTGATCTGCATTTCCTTAATAATCAGTGATATTGAAAAGACAACCCACAGAATGGGAGAAAATATTTGCAAATGATGTGACCAACAAGGGATTAGTCTCCAAAATTTACAAACAGCTCATGAGGCTTAGTATCATCAAAACAAACAATCCAATCAAAAAATAGGCAGAAGACCTAAATAGACATTTCTCCAAAGAAGACATACAGATGGCCAAAAAGCACATGAAAAGATGCTCAGCATCACTAATTATTAGAGAAATGCAAATCAGAACTACAATGATATATCACCTCACACCAGTCAGAATGGCCATCATCAAAAAAACTATAAACAGTAAATGCTGGAGAGGGTGCGGAGAAAAGAGAACCCTTCTACACTGTTGGTGGGAATGTAAACTGGTACAGCCACTATGGAAAACAGTATGGAAGTTCCTCAAAAAACTAAAAATAGAGCTACCATATGATTCAGCAATCCCACTCCTGGGCATATATCCGGAGAAAACCATAATTCGAAAAGATACATACACCCCAATGTTCATTGCAGCACTATTTACAATAGCCAAGACATGGAAGCAACCTAAATGTCCATCAACAGAGGAATGGATAAAGAAGATGTGGTACATATATACAATGGAATATTACTCAGTCACAAAAAAGAATGAAATAATGCCGTTTGCAGCAACATGGATGGACCTAGAGATTGTCATACTCAGTGAAGTAACTCAGACAGAGGACAAATATCGTATGATATTGCTTATATGTGGAATCTTTTAAAATGGTACAAATGAACTTATTTACAAAACAGAAATAGAGTTACACAGGTAGAAAACAATCTTATAGTTATCAGGGGGAAGGGGAGGGAGGGATAAATTGGGAGATTGGAATTGACATATACACACTACTCTATATAAAATAGATAATTAAAGGACCTACTGTATAGCACAGGGAACTCTACTCAATACTCTGTAATGATCTATACGTGAAAAGAATCTAAGAAAGAGTGGATATATGTATATGTATAAATGATTCACTTTGCTGTACAGCAGAAAGTAACACAACATTGTAAATCAACTATACTCCAATAACATTTTTTAAAATAATTAGTGATGTTGAACTTTTTTTTTTTTTTTTTTTTTTTTTGCAGTACGCGGGCCTTTTACTGTTGTGGCCTCTCCCGTTGCGGAGCACAGGCTCCAGACGCACAGGCTCAGCGGCCATGGCTCATGGGCCTAGCCACTCCGCGGCACGTGGGATCTTCCCGGACCGGGCACAAACCCGCGTCCCCTGCATCGGCAGGCGGACTCTCAACCACTGCGTCACTAGGGAAGCCCTGCTGAACATCTTTTCATGTCCCTGTTGGCCATCTGCATGTCTTCTTTAGAAAAATGCTTATTCAGATCCTCTGCCCATTTTTTGATCAGGTTGTTTGTATGAGTTCTTTATATACTTTGGATATTAACCCCTTATCAGCTGTATGATTTGCAAATATCTTCTCCCATTCAGTAGGTTGCTTTTTCATTTTGATGATGTTTTCCTTCACTCTTCAGAAGCTTTTTAATTTGATGTAGTTCCATTTTTTTATTTGTGCTTTTGTTTCCCTTGCCTTTGAAGTCAGAACCACAAAAAAATCACTAAGACTGATGTCAATGAGATTATCACCTATGTTTTCTTCTAGGAATTTTATGGTTTCAGGTCTTACATTCAAGGCTTTAATGTATTTTTCGTTAATTTTTGTGTATGGTGTAAGACAGTGGCCTAGTTTCATTCTTTTGCATGTAGCTGTCCAGCTTTTCCAACCCCATTTATTGAAAAGACAATCCTTTATCCATTGTATGTTCTTTGCTCTTTTGTCATAAAATTGTACATATATGTGTAGATTTATTTCTGGTTTCTCAGTTCTGCTCCATTGATTTGTGTATCTGTTTTTGTGCCAGTACAATACTGTTTTGACTACTGTAGCTTTGCAGTGTAATTTGAAATCAGGGAGTTAATACCTCCAGCTTTGTTCTTCTTTCTCAAGATTGTTTGGCTATTTGGGATCTTTCGTGGTTCCATACAAATTTTAGAATTGTTTGATCTAGTTCTGTGAAATATGCCAATGGAATTTTGATGGGGATTGCACTGAATCTGTATATTGCTTTGAGTTTTAACGATAAAGCCATACTTTGGAGATAGTGTGGGTTTAGTTCCAGACCACTGTAATAAAGTGAAAATCACAATAAGGCAAGTCACACAAATTTTTCCCAATGCATTTATTTATTTTTTTTTGATGTGGACCATTTTTAAACTCTTTATTGAATTTGTTACAATATTGCTTCTGTTTTATGTTTTGGGTTTTTGTTTGTGAGGCTTGTGGGATCCTAGCTCCCTGACTAGGGATCGAACCCACACGGCCTGCATTGGAAGGCAAAGTCTTAACCACTGGACTGCCAGGGAAGTCCCCCCAATGCATTTAAAAGTTGTTTACACTACACTGTAGTCTATTAAGTGTGCAATAGCATTCTGTCTAAAAAATGTACATATCTCAATTAAAAATACTTTATTGCTGAAAAATGTTAACCATCATCTAGCCTTCAGCAATTCATAATCTTTTTGCTGGTGGAGAGTCTTGCCTCAATGTTGATGGCTGCTGACTGATCAGGGTGGTGACTGATGAAGGTTTGGGTAGCTGTAGTGATTTCTTAAAATAAGGCAACAATTAAGTTTGCCACATCAATTGACTCTTTCTTTCATGAAGGATTTCTCTGTAGCATGCAATGTTGTTTGATAACATTTCACCCACAATAGAACTTTTTTCAAAATTGGAGTCAATCCTCACAAAGCCTATTGCTATTTTATCAACTAATTTCATGTAATATTCTAAAGCCTCTGTTGTCATTTTAACAAGCTTCACGGGATCTTCACCAGGAGTAGATTCCATCTCAAGAAACCATTTTCTTTGTTCACCCATAAGTAGTAACTCCTCATTAAGGTTTTACCATGAGACTGCAGCAATTCAGTCATATCTTTAAGCTCCACTTCTAATTCTAGTACTCTTGCTATTTCTACCACATCTGCAGTTACTTCCTCTACTGAAGTCTTGAAGCTCTCAAAGTCACCCACGAGGATTGGAATCAATTTATTCCAAACTCCTATTAATGTTGATATTTTGACCTCTTCCCATGAATCATGAATGTTCTTAAAGGCATCTAGAATGGTAAATCATTTCCAGAAGGTTTTCAATTTACTTTGCCCAGATCCATCAGAGGAATCACTATCTATGGCAGCTGTAGCCTTACAAAATGTATTTCTTAAATAATGACTTGAAAGTTGACATTACTCCTTGAGCCATGGGCTGCAGATTGAATGCTGTGTTAGCAGGCATGAAAACAACATTAATCTCATTGGACATCTTCATCAGAGTTCTTGGGTGACTAGGTACATTGTCAGTGAGCAGTAATATTTTGAAAGGAATCTTTTTTTCTGAGCAGTAGGTCTCAACAATGGGCTTAAAATATTCAGTAAACCATGCTGTAAACAGGCGTGCTGTAATCCAGGCTTTGTTCTTCCATTTATAGAGCACAGGCAGAATAGATTTAGCGTAATCCTTAAGGGCCCTAAGATTTTCAGAATGGTAAATGAGCATTGGCTTCAACTTCAATTCACCAGCTGCATTAGCTCTGTCTTTGGAGCTTTGAAGTCAGGCATTCATAGACTTCTCCTCTTTAGCTATGAAAGACCTAGATGGCATCTTCTTCCAATATAAGGCTGTTTTACCTACATTGAAAATCTGTTGTTTAGTGTAGCTACCTTTAAAATTTATCTTAGCTACATATTCTGGATAACTTGCTCAGCTTCTACACCAGCACTTGCTGCTTCACCTTGCACTTTTATGTTATGAAGACGGCTTCTTAAACCTCATGAACCAACCTCTGCTAACTTCAAATTTTCTTCTGCAGCTTCCTCACTTCTCTCAGTCTTCATAGAATTAAAGAGAAGTAGGGCCTTGCTTTAGCTTAAGGGAATTTTAGACTTTAGCTTAAGGGAATTTTGTGGCTGGTTTGATAGTCTATCCAGACCACTAAAAGTTTCTCTATATCAGCAATAAGACTGTTTTGCTTTCTTATCATTTGTGTGCTCACTGGAGTAGCACTTTAAATTTCCTTCAAGTACTTTTCCTTCACATTCACAACCTGGCTAACTGTTTGGTACAAGAGGCCTACCTTTCAGCCTATCTTGCCTTTCAACATGCCTTCCTCACTAAGCTTAATAATTTCTACCTTTTGATTTAAAGTGAGAGACATGCAATTCTTCCCATGTAGAGGACACTGTAGGGTTATTAACTGCCTGATTACAGTATTGCTGTGTCTCAGGGAATAGGGAAGCCCTAGGAGAGGGAGAGAGATGGGGGGATGGCCAGTGAGTGGAGCAGTCAGAACACACACAACATTATTAAGTTCACCCTTTTATATGGACACAATTTGTGGTGTCCCAAAACAATTCTAATAGTAACATCAAAGATCACTGATTGGGGCTTTCCGGGGCTTCCCTGGTGGTGCAGTGGTTGGGAGTCCACCTGCCAATGCAGGAGACGCGGGTTCGTGCCTCGGTCCGGGAAGATCCCACGTGCCGCAGAGTGGCTGGGCCCGTGAGCCATGGCCGCTGGGCCTGCGTGTCCAGAGCCTGTGCTCCACAACGCGGGGGTGGGGGGGCGCACAACAGTGATAGGCCCGCATACCGCAAAAAAAAAAAAAAAGAAAGATCACAGATCACCATAACAAATATAATAATAATATTTTGAAATACTGTGAGAATTACCAAAATGTGACACAGAAACACAAAATGAGCAAATGCAGTTGGAAAAAATGGTGCTAATAGACTTGCTTGATCTAGGATTGCCAGAAACCTTCAATTTGTAAAAAAATGCAATACCTGTTAAGCACAATAAAGCAAAGCACAACAAAACAAGGAAGGTTTGCCTGTATTAATTCTTCTAATCCATGAGCACAAAATATCTTCCCACTTATTTGTGTCTTCTTCAAGTTCTTTCATCAGTGTCTTACAGTTTTCAGTGCACAGGTCTTTCACCTCCTTGGTTAAATTTATTCCTAGGTATTTTAGTCTTTTTGATGCGATTGTAAATGAGACTGTTTTCTTAATTTCTCTGATGATTCATTATTAGTGTATAGAAATGCCATACATTTCTATATACTGATTTTGTATCCTATGCTTTTACTGATTCATTTTATAGTTCTAAGGGTTTTTTGGTGGTGTCTTTAGGGTTTTCTATATATAGTATCATGTCATCTGCAAATAGTAACTGTTTAACTTCTTTCTTTCTAATTTTGATGGCTTTTATTTCTTTACTTGCCTAATTGCTGTGGCTAAGGCTTCCAATACTTCCAATAAAAGTGGGGAGAGTGCATATCTGTGATGATAGGCTGATACACAATTTCTCCAATTATGAGGGGCATATATTTCGGTAATGTAATTCTTTGAAAGCAAAGTTATGAACATTAAGAAAACTAACACCTTATCAATTTTATATTAAATATCACTCACCTTATGCCTATGAATGGAGAGGCTATCCACTTCAATACAAGTCTTGCACACGATATTCTACATGTATATTTCTGTATATTTCTTGGGAAAAATCCACATATAAGTGGACCTGCACAATTCAAACCTGTGTTGTTCAAGGGTCAACTATATATCTACTAAGTCGAGCTGGTCTAATGTGCCATAAAAGCCTGATATTTCCTGATTGATTTTCTATCTGGATGGTCTATCCATTGATGTAAGTGGGGTATTAACTTCCCCTACTATTATTGTATTGCTTTCAATTTCTCCCTTTAGGTCTGTTAATATTTGCTTTATACATCTCAGTGATCCTATGTTGGGTGCATATACATTTATAGATGTTACATATTATTGCTGGATTAACTCCTTTATCATTATATAATGACCTTCTTTGTCTTTTATTAGCATATTTGTTCTAAAGTCTATTTTGTCTGATATGAGTATTGCTACTCCAGCTTTCTTTTCATTTCCATTTGCATGAAATATCTTTTTCTATCCCTTTACTTTCAGTCTGTGTATCCTTACATCTGAAGTTATTCTCTTGTAGGCAGCATGTAGTCGAGTTTTGTTTTTTTATCCACTCAACTACTCTATGTGTTTTGATTGGTGAATTTACATTTACAATTAAAGTAATTATTGATAGATATGTATTTATTGCCATTTTGTTAATTGTTTTCTGAGTGTTTTTGTAGTTCCTCTCTGTTTCTTTCTTCTTCTCTTTCTTTCTTCCCTTGTGTTTGGTGATTTTCTTCAGTGTTATGTTCAGATTCCTTTCTCATTATCTTTTGTGGAGTTACTTGTGGTTACTGTGAAGCTCACACATAAAATCCTATGTATATAGCAGTCTTAAATTGGTAACAGTTTTAAATTGGTAACAACTTAAATTTGAACACATTCCAAAGCTTTATCTTTCTACTCTCCCTCACCCACATTTTATACATTTGATGACACATTTTATATCTTTTTATTTTATGCATCCCTTGACTAAATATTGCAATTTTACTTAATTTTACCACTTTTGTCTTTTAACCTTCATGTTTGCTTTATAAATGATTGATCAATTATATATATTGATTATTTATTTATATATATTATATATTTACTTTTTTTTTTTTTTTTTGCAGTACATGGGCCTCTCACTGTTGTGGCCTCTCCTGTTGCGGAGCACAGGCTCCGGACGCACAGGCTCAGTGGCCATGGCTCACGGGCCCAGCCGCTCCACAGCATGTGGGATCTTCCCGGACCGGGGCACAAACCCATGTCCACTGCATCAGCAGGCGGACTCTCAACCACTGCGCCACCAGGGAAGCCCTATATTTACTTTTATTATATATTTACTTTTATTATATATTTACTTTTATTTATTACTTTTATTTATATAAAATATTTACTTTTTCCAGTGAGATTTTATTACTTTATTAATATTATATACTTACTTTTTCCAGTGAGATTTTTATTTTTATGTTTTCGTTTTTCTTCCAGTTTTATTGCAATATAATTGACATACAGCACTGTATAAGTTTGTGCACAGCATAATGATTTGACTTACATACATCATGAAATGATTACCACAGTAAGTTTAGTGAACATCCATCATCTCACATAGATACAAAATAAAAAGAAAACAATTTTTCCTTGTGATGAGAATTCATAGGATTTACTTTAACAACCTTCATACATAATAAAGCAAGTGTTAATTGTATTAATCATGTTGTACATTACATCCCTAGTACTTATTTATCTTATAACTGTAGGTTTGTACATTTTGACCACTTGCATTGTATGTTTTCTTATTATTAATTAGTGTCATTTTTTTTCAGATTAAAGAAGTCCCTTTAACATTTCTTATGGTGCCAGTTTAGTGGTGATGAACTCCTTAAGCTTTTGCTTATCTGGGAAACTCAATATCTCCTTTAATTCTGAATGATAACCTTGCTGAGTAGAGAATTCTAGATTGGAAGTTTTTCCTTTCAGCACTTTGAATATGTCATTCCACTCCCCTTTAGCCTGTAAAGTTTTTGCTGAAGAATCTGCTGATAGCCTTATGGGGTTTCCCTTGTACATAGCAAGTTGTTATCCCTTGCTGTTTTTGGGTTCTCTTTATTTTTAACTGTAACCATTTTAATTATAATGTGTCTTGATTTATGTCTCTTTGAGTTCATACCTGGATGCCTGTTTCCTCTCATAGCTTCCCAGACTAGTGAAGTTCTCAGCCACTATTTCTTCAAATAATTTTTCTGGCCCTTTCTCTCTTCTCCATCTGAGATCCCTATAAAGCAAAAGTTATTCTGCTTGATGTTGTCCCAAAGGTCCCTGAAGGTATATTCATTTTTTTAAATTCCCTTTTCATTTTTCTGCTCTGTCTGAGTGAGTTCCATTGCTTTGTCTTCCAGCTTCTACTGATTGTTCTTCTACATCATCCAGTCTGCTGTTGAGTCCCTCTAGTGTATTTTTCAGTTCACTTATAATTTCTGTGTGATACTCATATTTCCTATCTCTAAGTCCTCACTGTGTTCATCCATTCTTCTCCCAAGTTTGGTAAGCATTTTTATGACCATCACTTTGAATTTTTTATCAGCTAGATTGCTTATCTCCATTTTGTTTAGTTCTTTTTCTGAGTTTTTGTCTTATTCTTTCAATTAAAGCATATTCCTCAGTCTCCTCATTTTGCCTAATTCCCTATGTTTGTTCCTATGTATCAGGTAAATCAGCTACCTTTCCCAGTCTTAAGAAGTCACCTTATGTAGGAGATGTCCTGTGGGGCTCAGAAGTGCAATCTCACCTGGCCATCAGAGCCAGGGATTCAAGGGATGTCCCCTATGTGGGCTGCCTCTGCCCTCCTATTATGGCAGAGCCACAGCTGCAGCTGCAGTACACTGGTGGGCAGAGCTGGCCCCTGGCCCAGCAGAGGGGCCCGGCTGTGACTGCTGCTGCATGCTTTGAATCTTTCATTTTTGAGATGAAGAAACTTAAGTCAGGAGATTAGTGGCAGAGATGAACACAGGCCTTCTACGAGGTAACATCCTTTCCTCTAAATTAAGTTTCCTCTAAATAACCCCAGGGAAAATATTTCCACTGAATCAAAAGGGTGTTTTCTTTGACAAATTGAGGCACTGGGGAAAGAGGGGTGTGATTATGCAGAAGTTGAGAAGCGTAATTGAACAAATTCTTACAGAGCAAGTTTCTATGCAGAGTCTCAAATGATTTTGTAGAGTTTTGCTTAAGAGGTGACTACTTACTCTAGCATCAAGTCTATTATCCTAATGCTCTCCTGTTTTGCAGTTGTTTCCTTTTCTTCCCCATTTGAGAACTACCAGAGCTCTCAAATAATATAAAAATAACTGTGTATTTCTTGTTTGTTTGTTTGTTTTTGCGGTACGTGGGCCTCTCACTGTTGTGGCCTCTCCTGTTGCGGAGCACAGGCTCCGGACACGCAGGCTCAGCAGCCATGGCTCACGGGCCCAGCCACTCCGCGGCATGTGGGATCCTCCCGGACCGGGGCATGAACCCATGTCCCCTGCATCGGCAGGCGGACTCTCAACCACTGCGCCACCAGGGAAGCCCATAACTGTGTATTTTTAATATGTAATCAGCAAAGCACCTAGTATGCTTTAAATGAACTGAAGGCTATGATGGACGCTTAAGTTATATGCACATCACAGGATCCAGGTATCAGTCAGATCACCAGGAACCCATGTTGCATAAGTGTCATCCAAATGAGGAATAATTAAAGCACTTTGAGATGGTGGACAAACCTCAGACATCAGAATTAAGTAACTAGGGACTTCCCTGGTGGTCCAGTGGTTAAGAATCTGCCTTCCAACGCAGGGGACGCGGGTTCAATCCCTGTTCGGGGAACTAAGATCCCACATGCCGCAGGGCAACTAAGCCCGCATGCCGAAACCACAGAGCCCACGTGCCACAACTACTCTGAGCCTGTGCACTCTGGAGCCCGCGTGCGGCAAATAGAGAGAAGCCCGCATACCGCAACAAAGAGCCCATGCACCACAAGAAAATATCCCATGTGCTGCAACTAACAACCGACGCAGACAAAATAAATAAATAAATATTTTTTTTAAAAAAGAATTGAGTAACTAAAGCAAAGGAGGCAAAGTAAAAACCTCCCTACCTTATAACAAAAATAGGAATAGCCTTGAAAATAGGAGAGTCAAGGTATCAGAAACCTGTTGTTTGACACTAGCTCAGAGTTGGTAAGGAAGAGGAGTGCTTGGAGTATGGCAAAAATAATCTTTTGAAATGCTGTTTAATCCAGCTTCTGGGAAACCTGCCCCCAGTTCATGACAGAAACTGGGGGATAAGAAAGGGGGATTCTAAAATCATTCAAAGGTATAAGAGTAGCTTCAGTAAAAACAGAAAATAAGATATAAAGCTTTTAGGGAAAAAGTAAGGTAGTTGGGATCCACTAGGAAAAAAGGGTAGTAATTAAGCCCCCAGAAACAACTATCAATATGATAACTACCTATGTCTTGTTGTCTATTTAAAAATGATGAGGCTGGGTAAAATGGATTAAAGACCTAAATGTAAGGCCAGACACTATAAAACTCTTAGAGGAAAACATAGGAAGAACACTCTTTGACATAAATCACAGCAAGATACTTTTTGAGCCGCCTCCTAGAGAAATGGAAATAAAAACGAAAATAAACAAATGGGACCTAATGAAATTTAAAAGCTTTTGCACAGCAAAGGAAACCATAAGCAAGATGAAAAGACAACCCTCAGAATGGCAGAAAATATTTGCAAACGAAGCAACTAACAAAGGATTAATCTCCAAAATATACAAGCAGTTCATGCAGCTCAATATCAAAAAAGACAAACAACCCAATCAGAAAATGGGCAGAAGACCTAAATAGACATTTCTCCAAAAAAGATATACAGATTGCTAACAAACACATGAAAGAATGCTCAACATCATTAATCATTAGAGAAATGCAAATCAAAACTACCTCACACCAGTCAGAATGGCCATCACCAAAAAATCTGCAAAGAATAAATGCTGGAGAGGGTGTGGAGAAAAGGGAACCCTCTTGCACTGTTCGTGGGAATGTAAATTGATACAGCCACTATGGAGAACAGTATGGAGGTTTCTTAAAAAACTAAAAATAGAACTACCATACAACCCAGCAAACCCACTACTGGGCATATACCCTGGGAAAACCATAATTCAAAGGGACTCATGTACCACAATGTTCATTGCATCACTATTTACAATAGCCAGGACCTGGAAGCAACCTAAGTGTCCATCGGCAGATGAATGGATAAGGAAGATGTGGCACATATATATACAATGGAATATTACTCAGCCATAAAAAGAAACGAAATTGAGTTATTTGTAGTGAGGTGGATGGACCTAGAGTCTGTCATACAGAGTGAAGTAAGTCAAAAAGAGAAAAACAAATACTGTATGCTAACACATATATATGCTAACACATATATATGGAATCTAAAAAAAGAAAAAATTGTTCTGAAGAACCTAGAGGCAGGACAGGAATAAAGACACAGACATAGAGAATGGACTTGAGGATACGGGGAGGGGGAAGGGTAAGCTGGGACGAAGTGAGAGAGTGGCATGGACATATATACACTACCAAATGTAAAATAGATAGCTAATGGGAAGCAGCTGCATAGCACAGGGAGATCAGCTCAGTGCTTTTTGACCACCTAGAGGGGTGGGATAGGGAGGGTGGGAGGGAGAAGCAAGAGGAAGGAGATATGGGTATATATGTATATGTATAGCTGATTCACTTTGTTATACAGCAGAAACTAACACACCATTGTAAAGCAATTATACCTCAATAAAGATGTTAAAAAAAAAATCCTAACTCAGCCACTGGAGTGAGCTTGACCTTTGGGACCTTGAGCAAGTCACTAAATCTTGGTGACTTGGTTTCCTCATCAGTGAAATGGGGATAATCCTAGCACCTACCTTATAAGGTTATTATAAAAATTAAATGACTCAGTACATATAAAATGCTTAGAACAGGAAAAAATTTAAAAATAAATAAATTTTTTAAAAAATAATAGAATAAAAATGATGAGACTGGGGTCACACTAAAAAAGAAATAGCCAGAGTGTCCTCTTGATTCCTCACAAATCTTAACATTAAAAAGTACCAGAGCCCAGTCAAGGTCAGTCAAATCCATTTGTTCCTTAGGAGAGATTATACTCTATTAACAGTGAAGTCCTTTCATGGTCTAGTTTGCCTATGGAAGAGCAACTAGAGAGCAGGTTGTTCTATATGTCATACATACTGAGCCCTCCCGACCACCCTATGAACTCAACAATCTCCTGTCTTCACTAGGATCTTGCCCAAGTAAAATTCCCAATTTTGAGAATTTCACCACAAAAGCCTTTAATTTCCTTCTAATATGTCAAGTAAATATATATAATGGCATAACAGGAAACTCTTTGTAGTCTAGAAATTTTTAAATAACATCTCTAGCTCACTAAGTTTTTACAGATAAAACAAGTACAGAGATTAAAAATGATTCTTTGGAGGCTATGTGCTTATAAAACTATCTATCTATCAACATCCATATACCTGTATTTACATTTCCAGAAAAAGGAAAACTTGGCACAAAACTGTCACCAATTTACCACAAAGCAGCAAGTAGAACTCTAATCTGGCATCAAATATTCCCAGTGTCTGGAGGTTGTGATTGCTCTACCTGAAGACAACACACAACCTTGAATCGATGGCTCAGTTACAATCACAGAGCCCATCCTTTCTCTCTGGGTAAGGGAGGGGTGTGAATTTTTATTTTTCTCTCTTAATTTTGAAAAATCCAAAAATTCAGATTCATTTCTTGCCCTACTGTGGCATTCCTCATGGATCTAAGAGAACAGTAGCTGAAAGGAGAGCTAAACTCTAATTTTACTGTCAACTACAGAAAGCAAAATAAATGAACTTTAATCAACTTCACATACAATATATATCAGAACATATATATCAGAATATATCTCAAAATATATCAGAATATATCAAAAACAATAAAGGCATTTTGGTAGAAGCATACCATGTACAAAAAAATTAATATAACTGGGCTTCCCTGGTGGCACAGTGGTAGAGAGTCTGCCTGCCGATGCAGGGGACACGTGTTCGTGACCCGGTCCGGGAGGAT
Organism: Pseudorca crassidens; assembly: GCF_039906515.1. NCBI lineage: Eukaryota > Metazoa > Chordata > Mammalia > Artiodactyla > Delphinidae > Pseudorca > Pseudorca crassidens. The sequence continues at coordinate 39,641,104 of NC_090304.1, read as the reverse complement.
CCCACATGCCGCGGAGCGGCTGGGCCCATGAGCTATGGCGCTGAGCCTGCGCATCCGGAGCCTGTGCTCCGCAACGGGAGAGGCCACAACAGTGAGAGGCTCGCGTACCGCAAAAAAAAAAAAAATTAATACAACTGAAGGCCAAATATTAACTCTGAATTCAAGAGCAAAGGTTTTCTCAATGTGTTCATGGATTACTTTAGTTTAATCCTGGCTAGCCCACAGTAATGTAAAAAAACTACTAATTAACCACTAGAACTAACCAAAAAATTCCTAAATAACACTAATTTCCAAAAAATTTTCTAATTCTTTGTGTTTCAATGTAAATGAATCTCTTCTATTATACCACAGTAATCTATCTATGCTTGACTGAGGGCACATTTCTTCCCAAAAGTTTGATGAACTTGAGACTATTGTATTCTAGGTATTCTCAGTACACTGGCAGCAAAAAAAAATTAAAGTTAAATTATAATCAAGGCAGAAGTTTACAAAATAATTTCAAATCATTTTATTAAATAGCGTTTCCCATTTTCTAGGGTGTTAATTAAATATAAAGAAGAGAGATAACATGCCTAAGTATTCATTTCTAATTTTTACCTGAATGTACAATTTTATTAGCAAAGGTTTGTAATTCATACTTTGGATTTGAGGATGTGGTTTACACAGAGACATACTATTGAACTCAACTTGCATCACCTAGAAAAATAATGCCTAGAGGTCACGGGACTGTAGTAATACCAAAATAATACTTAGGTTAAGGGTATAAAAAATAAATATGTCATCATATTGAAAGCTATATTAACAAAAGGAATAATAGCTTGAAGTTGTTCTTCTTTAAAAAGGTTACATTTCCCTTGGAAAGCAAGGAAAACTTCTTATTACAGAGGACAGTTAAACAGTGGGATAATTTGCATATCAAGGTAATTTAGGCACATTCACTAGATGTGTTCAAGAAAGGTTAGATATGTTCATGGAAGGAACAAAGTAGGGTCTTTCCTGCTTAGTGCAGGTGGTTTGACTCAATAAACAAAGAGAGCCCTTACAATCTCATCTCCAAATAAATGGTGGCAGCAGGATTTGTCATGTTAAGTTGACTTTATGGAAAGTAACCCTCTTCAAATTAAAATAAGAAGGTAGATCTGGAGGAGTACAAACACAACCCCAGCTTTCTGCTCCCAAAGCAACACGCTATCATGTGTTAGCATCTTATTCATGCTAATCTAGAAGGACCTTAAGATGTTAGTCATGTAAATGACTGCATGCTATATAATATTTATATACATTATTTTCTATACCATAATGCTTAGAAACATTACAGAAATGTGCAGATTTCATTATTCCAGTTATGATATTTCATTACAGTGATGTATCCAAATCATCACTGAGGAAGAAGGAATTCTGTACAAGAAAGTGTACATTAATTAGAACTACCTATAGATTGAAATTTGCTTGTGAAGTTCTGCTTTAATTAGAAAATTATTGGTGTCCTGAGATCAGCTTCCTATGATTAATACTGACCAATTTTAATGAGAAGCTTATTTAGAAAAAAAAAATCTACTACATTCAAATGCCATTTAAATCCATCAAGAAAAGAAAAGCTGAGTAGAATAGGCCTGCTCAATCAAGCTGTTATGTTAGACGAGATCATCCCAGATTTTCTGAGTAACCAATCTTATTTTAAATAATTATCGAAAAGTGACTTTTCCTAAGTGTATGGAAATGCTATAGAGCCCAAGCTACACTTTTGCCATGAAGGAATATTTGCAAATGGATATTGGATAGGAAAAATCAAACCATAGCAGCCCTGGCATCACTATGAGGTGTACACTAACAGCATATCGGTGAAAGAATGAAAACAAAATATTTATGAGACATAAAGGTATCACATAAAAACAAAGCAAACTAGAGGAATATTGGCTGAATCCCAGAAAAGATAATCCTTATGAACATGAAGGAATGCTGTAAATTGTAAGTGAATCATGGTGATGAAGTTCATTAAGAGATTCATATTACAGTCAGAGTTCTGCAAACCCTAGTCACTGGATCTTATACAGCCTGAAAGATTAAAATAAAAATAAACATGACATATCCTATCTCCTTGAAAACATTCTGTACACACAATTTTATTACACTGAAAAAAAAAAAGAAAAGATACTGGGGTCTGATTTTCCTTGAACTGTCAAAATGCAAAAGAAATGCAAAAAGTCTTTGCACAGATGTAACAAAGTACTGGATTTTTATATTTTGGCAGGTGCTCAATATGCAGCCCACATAATCACACGTTAATGACTGGAGTGTGTTAATCAGCATGCATACCTGATTCCTTCTTGCCCAGGGGGGGAAAAAGCCAACTACTGCAGAGCATGTCAATGTTTCTACTTTCTATAAAGATTTTGATAATAGCTATGTAAGTAAGAAATCTTTTCCAAAAAGTATATTTAGAAAGATGTATTAAATCAATAAAAACAATGATAAAATAATTCAAATTTCCATAAACATTGAGATATTTCCAAGTAGCATGCCAATAATCATTTTGTTTAAATAAGCCAGGTTTAGGAAAGTTTTTTTTTAAATATACATTTTTTAAGAGCAGGAATGAAACAGTGCACATAAGCAAGGTGTGCATATATAAAGGTGGTCAGTGTGTTAACACTAGACAGCATTAGTTGTCTATTTCACTACCTACACCATGCCATAAACATGGTTTTATTTTTTGGTCCAAACTGTAAGTAAATTTCTGTCATTAAGTTTCTGAGATGGGTTTAAAAACGGACAATACTGTATGCTAATATAGTTTCAAAGTTATAGAAAATGGGAAATCTCCCACAGGGCTTCCTGGAGAATGTTGTTTCATGACTCAGGGGCAAGGATGAACATTTTCACTTATTACCAGAAGTCTAGGTTTGAATTTTACTTATAGAGAATGAATATCCAAAATTCTAAAATGAGAGTAGTAGTAACTAAATTTCTCAAGAAGTCTAAACTTCCCTAGTGTATGGATTTTTTTTCCCCAGTGCTTCATAGACCCAATCAGGTAACAAAAAGATGAACATAAACCTTGCACATAGTTCGGACCGGGTGAACCAGTGGGTTTCACTATACTTTCTAAAGTAAACGTGAGGAAAATAATAAAAATAAAAAATAAATAAATTTTATTTGAGTGCTACCTACTACCTTAAATTACTAAATCTTACCAAAAACTGGGAACAATTCAAGTTTTTAAAATCTTTTAAAAGGTAACAAAATTAGAAATCTTCTAAAAGTCTGTCACAACATAAAGCATGGCTGGGAAGGATTAAATCCTCACCCAAAGTTCCTGGACTATGTTATCATGTAATGGCAACAGCTCCATTCCCAGGAATGGTACAAAGTCCACACCAGAATTTTTATGACTCAAAGCGAACTACATAGAACACTTCAAAGTTGATTAGCAACTTCATTGAACTGAAAGCAAGAAAGGCAGAGAGGAGAAATTGTTTGCAAGCAAGAAAGTATTGTTCCCAACAGTTATTTACTAAATATCTCAACATGCCTATTATTTTTTTTTAATTACAACAAGAGACTTTATTGGAATCTTTTATTTATAGTGGAATATTATTTTTTAAACTTTTCTAGAAGATAAAACTTGGGAGAATTTACGTAGGTCTCTAAAATAAGGAGTTCTGATATTCTGGGCCTGAGGGTCCAGTGTGATTATTTCTACCTAATTAGACTAGTAGTTAAAAGCCAAATGCATATAATCCCATTTTGGCTTAAAATATATATCAGTATGAGAATGCATGTAAGTGCACAGGTGCACATGCATGCAAGAGGTCCCACTTAGAATCCTGTCACTTTGGGGATCTTGTAAGAGATACTGTTGGTGTCTAGCCCACATTCCCATAACCTACCCTGGAAGTCACCTGTAAATATCTCCCTATTAGGCAAAAAGTTTCTGTCCTCACACGGGACCATTCTTGGTCCAGGAGCAAGCCTTACCCTTCCCCGTGCCCTGGTCTCATTGACTTCACTTCCTGTTCATTCTTGACTAAATTTCTGCCCACATGTATATTACATAACATATTCTCCTCACCCTCTGTGTGAATCTTGTCTTCCTCAGACTCTATGGGAACTCTTCAAAGAATAAACTCCCCAACTGTCCACTCTTCCACTTACCATCAAACTCACCTGCACTACTGCAACAGTTTTCCTAATAGGTGCCCTTGTTTGTGGTTTTATCTCTTGCAATCCATTATGTACACAGCGGCTAATATGATCTTTTAAAAACATAAATCAAATCATGGTAGTCTCTTGCTTAAAATCTTCCAATGGCTTCCTCTTTCACTTGAAGTAAAGTCGAAACACCTCACTGTAGCCTATGATACCCCATAGTATCTGTCATCTGCCTGCCTCCTAGATTTCATCTCATACCATTCTCTCCCTCACCCATTCCACTGCAGACACTCCATTGTTTCCTATTGCTCAAACACACCAACCAAGAGGTTTCTGCACTTACTATATATTCTAGCTGTGTGTCTTCCCTCAAATTTTTGTATAGTTGTCTCCCTTTCATTATTCAAATCTCAACTCAAATGTCACCTCTTCAAAAAGACCTTCCCTGGTTTGTTTAAAGTAGTCATTCCCAATAACATTTTCTTATTTAATTTTCTTTATTGTACTTACCATTGTCTAAAATTGTCTCACTCTGTGAGGGGATCATTCCTGTCTTATTCACAAGAAAGTCCCTGTGCTTAGAACTTAGTAGGTGCTACACACTCAAGTAATCGTTAGCAGATAATCATCACACACAATATTATATGCTAGCCACTAAATATTACTACAAAATGTTCTTCATGCTTGTTTACATTAAAAAGAATGGTACACTATACATTTTTTGATGAAAAAATTACGTGAATTTATTCCTGTCTAATGAATCAGTTCTAATGGGAGCAAAAACATATTTCAAATAGTGTCAAAATTCCCCTACAAAAAAGGTGCTGGTACACTGGTACCATAATGAAAATAGTAGTGGTTGTACATAGTAAGCAAGGACAGTGAATTCTTATTTACACTAACTTTTCAGCCTTCAAATGGATCTTACCAATTAACATAGCACACTAAATTTAAAATAGAACATTTTGGTGTCCATAATATAAGTAATGGTAATTAAAATCAGAGTCTAAAATTTTTTTATCTTCAATTGGTCTTGGAATGCTGATCTCTAAAATTTCTGTTCTCTAAGTTTCTATTCTCCTTTGCTTATTCCACAATGAATTTTTTCACTCGTTTGAAACTGTATAGTCTCATATTTTGTTGGAGTGCAACATCAAAATAATTAATACAAATTTTAACATCTAAAGATTTTTTTTCTAATCCAGAGGTAGGGATTAGCAGAAATTCTCTGCTTTGTCTTTACCCTGTCTTACAGAAAAGCTCCTCTGTGGTGTTGATATTTCAAAGTAAAACCCTTCCTGAACCCAGTATATAAGAAACTTTTAGTGCCTGTTTCTAACTGTTCATGAGTGAGGGCCATCACAGAAAGCAAATTACAATGGAAACTGAGTTAAGCGCTGATAAAATCTCTGTTGTTGTTTTTAGACTTTCTTTTAAATTTTATTTCTCTACGCTGATTTTATGAGGTTCAATTACAGTGCATAACAAATAGGATCCACTGAAGAAAACTAAGTTTCACTTAACTTCATAACAATTATTCCGGATTTAATATTTACTTGAATGTAGAATGAGGCAAAGTGTTTATTAAGTTTTACTCTCGTCACAGTCACCTTACTGCAACACATACACTCAATATATATAGGTTTGCAAGGCTGTCCAGAAACCTAAAATCCTTCTAGTGTTTTCCTTTGCTGTAAAGAAAAATTGGTCAGTGATATGATACTTGCGGTATAAGTCATTACAGGTCTGATGTTACACTTGTTATACATTATTGAATCTATCAAATGAGAAGGGAATTTCCAAATGCAGCTGCTATTTCCCAATTGTTAAATCTTTTTATTATACCATATAAGTACACAGCTGGGAAATACTATAGAGTGGGAGCTAAAACAAAATATTTTGGCTTCCAGACATTCAGAATACACAAAGGCTCCAGTGCAAAGTAATGTTTGATATCAGAAGACAATGAAAGTTTGAAAACATTTCCAGCAAGTATGATTTCTTTATATTAATATAACATATTTGTAAATTTAAACTATTTTAGACTACCATAAATCCCACTTGTAAATTTGGTAAGCAAATTATTAATATCTATTTTCTGACAAAATTTTAGATCATAAAACTTTGAGAATAACTCACCGAAGCAATTTTGCACTTGCCAATATACAAACTAAATTATACTAAGAAAAATAAGTAAAGAGTGCTCTAAAGAAGTAGAATTTGAACTGTATTATTTCTGCCTCAACCTGTATTTTCCAGTGTAGTTATTCTGATTTGTCCATGAGTATATTTGGCATAAAAGCTAAAATATATCTTGAACCTAACCCTTCTCCCTAGCCCATCTGCCTCCACACTAATCCAAGCCACCATCATCTCTTACCTGGATTTCTGAAATAGCTTCCCAGCAGGTCTTCCTCCTTTCACTCCATCTTCCCCACATCTATTTATATACAGTCACAGAACTATCTTTCTGAAATGTTCTTAAACCCTTCGATGGCTTTCCATTGCACTTAGTATCAAATCTCACTTCCATAATGTTATCTACAAGGTCTCGTCGGATAACTAGCCCCTACCAATCTCTCCAACCATATCTGATGCTATGTCTCACCCTCGCTCATTACACTTCAGCTACAAGAACTATCTTTCATTTTCTGAAACTCAGCTATATTTTTCTCACCTCAGATATTTCACACATGATGTTCCCTCTGCTATTTTTACTCTTTCTTCTATTTTTTGCGTGGTTAGTTCTTATCATCCTTAGGTCAAAGAGGGCATTCCTATCCATCCATTCTAAATGAGGTTTATTTCATTATGTTCTCACATGGCATTATGTTCTTTTTCTTCTTAACACATATCAAATTTTAATTATATTTTTGTGTGTGTATATTTATTTTTGTTCCCTCTCCTAGATATAAGCTCCATGAAGGCATAATCATGCATGTTTTATTTACTAGACAGCCAGTACCCAGCAGAATGCTGGGCACAGAGGAGGTGCACCATAATGATTTGTTGAAATAAAGATAAAACATAGCCCTATTATTTTGCCAAAAAGCCAGTGAGAGTGACTGAATATCTATTTCACCCATGCTATATTGGAGTTATAAAATGAACTGCTTATGTTCAATTAAGAAAACAGACTTTTATCCTTGCTTTATTATACCTTCTCTCTTCCCCCTATGCAAGGAAAACAAATCTTCCAGGGGGTCTAACTGCATAATGATGATCCCCTTTCAACCTAAAGTTAGTCTAGAACAGTATAGTCTAGTCCAATCCCCTATTTCTCAGCTACTGCTTCCGAGTACTAATTGTGCCTGCAGAATCATCTGAAAAAGAAAAATGTCTGCCTCCATAAATTATAAAATTAAATCTTTGAATTGTTTCTGAAACATTAAGCATAGAGCAAGAATTTTAAAATGCTATTAGAGTAAAGGCATTTTTAAATATTACCTTAGTTTTTATTAAGGAACAAATCTTTTCCCCATTCCCCACTTAAAATACTTTTCATTAACTTAGCCAAAAGTTAAGACATGTAAAACAGGGTTTAAAATTCCTAATCTAATAAAATATGTTAAGATTTTGGTCAGTTTTAAATGTTAAAAAAGTTAATATTTTTGCTTTAAACTAGATAAGTAATGTCACTTATTATGGTACCTATTTTGATGGTTACAGGTAGAATTTAACATGGGAAAGCTGGCTAATACACTGCATGTATTGGATATTGTTTTTTCTACCTTTAGGGCAAACTCCTGCAGTTTGATTGAATGATACTCAGGAGCTCTGCATGTCCTTTTGAAATTAATATATACGCACATAAGTGAGAAAAGCTTTATTATAAATCAAGAATTACTGTTAAAAATGATAAATACCTGCATTTCCTCACTGAAAATGTATTCACTATATGACCTCATTCACATAGATATGTTTGCTTATTATAATTTTTCAATATTAATACACAGCCGCACTTTACTGGATCATACTACCTATTTTGTGGTATTATCAAGGTCACCACCTTAAATACAGAGAATCAGAGAATAAAATAACCAAATCTCCCCCGAAATTAAATTAAATATCTTTTGGCAAGTCAACCTAATAATGGACAAAAACAAAACCACAAACGATTTTCCAATTTTTCCCACTAACTAGTATTAATATATTAATAATATACAAGGTGGTCATTTTCAGCGCCTGAACACAAATAACTCTAATGATACGGATTCTGAGCTTTCTCTAAAACACTTATTTGTAATGAGCCCATAATAACAGACATACTTGGTGACAGTGGCCAGATTTTAAAAGCTCACCATTCTTTGCTGAGACGACAGAACACTGTCCCAGTCAGCATCCTGTTGAATGGTATTGACAAGTGTTGGTAGCTCCTCAGAGTGAGGTTTGTTGTGCATTATGGGGTGCAGAGGCAGATGGGAGGCCACATGTTGATCACTGCCCTCTTCCTTTTCCCTTGAGGTCAAATCTTGGGTCATTGCTTCCTCTCCATCAGCTGCACTGGCAAATGGAGAGGTGGCTTGCTTGGAAGACATTCTTCTGCAGAATAAGGAAACAGCATGGATTTTTAAAAGGGCTGTCAATGACAAAAGAATAAACCATCCCTTACATGTGACTAATTCAGGAAAAAAGGAAAGTTCTCTAACTTCAGAAATGTTTATGATCTACTCTAAACCACTGAAAAAGAACTCTTAGCTTATCTGTTCCACTTTCCCTCTTTCCTTTTAACTCAAGCAAACTTCTTCCCAGTAATTGCTGCACATTTTCTTTCTTACCAATCCACAAATGAAATTTTTATGGAATAAGTTTTCATAATGTATAGTAATATGTATGTGTGTATTTTTCCTCCCAGTTCTCCCAACTAGATTATTGAGAGTAATTCAGTTGATGGCTAGCAATGAAAAAAAATGAATGAATGAACAGCAAATGAGCCAGTTTGGAGGATAAGTTGAAATTACAAATATCCAAATTTCTCTTATGCTTTATGTAGGAACAAAGGAAGTCTATGTAAGAAAATATAATCAGGAGAGTAAGCAATCTATGATAAAAATCCTAAACAAACTTGGTCCTGACTTCTTAGTTTATACCTTGTATTATGAGTACTAGGCCTAACACTGATTAATGTCAATCTGATCTTTTTCTAAAGACCTTCAAGCTGTGTCAATTGCTACAAGTAAACTTTTAAGTGACATACTGATTAAGTAGCTGACAATGCTAGATTAGTTTTAAGGCAATTTTGTGACATTTTAATTGAGTATATGAAATAACTATGCTTCTATTTTATATTAGAAAGTACATATAAGATTCAAAGCATTTACTATGAAGAGTAAAATGCCTACTATTCATAATCTTAAAACTCCAAAAACAATTACTGCACATTCTTCTATGTATCCACAAGTAAACATCAACTACACTCAGCACAGTGAAGACAAGGTCTTCATTCTATGCTTTCATATACAATCAGAAAATCATGATTGTTAGACAGAATTTCAAAACTTTTAGAATATCACTTTATCGAAATGATTTTCTTAGAAAAGTGTTTAGAAATAAAATCACCAGAAGTTTGTAACTTAAAAGAAGAGGCAATTAGGTATATTTTCTAAAACTTTACATTGTTTTTGATTTATAGTACAGTTAGCTCTAAAATTGCTGTGTAACGAAAGGAATAAAATCCCCACCTTAATTGCTCTTTAACATTAATTGATTTCATACTATTTTTTTAAAATGCACAAATCAGTTAACATAGGAAACCACATGAGCATTTTTCAAATTAGCAAATCATTAACTTGCTAGTACTGTTTCTACAGACAAATAAATACTGATTAAAGGGTCTAGAAATCTGAGATTAACAGTTAAATTTACAAATCTGTCACATGCTTTCATGAATATTGCAGTGAAGGAAATATCAAGTGCAAAGAAAAATAATTAAGTTAATTCCAATTTAAACAGTAGTTTTTATGTAGCAGCCCATGTTTCACATAGGATTTAACAGCTAATGCTAAATTTCTCACAATTAATGAGGGGGCTCAGATTTAGTATCCTACAGTGAAAAAAATTAATGTAAGATCAGCTAATCTAATTATGCACAGTTCTAAATAAAAGTATTACGGGCTTTTGAAGTGCTTTGAAACACATTAAAATGCTGATACCTACTTATAATAATCATTCTACAAATAATAAAAATTTAATCTACTAGATTTGATACTAGAAAATAATATGGAGGAAAAAAAGTACAGAAGTATGTCTATGTTTTCTTTGAGGAGAAAGAAAAATGTTCTAATGAGTACTTTATCAAAGAATTAGATAAGTATATCCTTGACTAATTTCTATCAATAATGACAAATGGAGAAATGCATATAAACTTACAGAAAATGATACCAAATGATGTTTCTTGTAATACAGGAATCATCTAGAACTTACTTCATTAGCCTCATAAATACTATAGTAAAACCAGGCAAATTATAACTCTTTTGCAAATTTATCAAGAGCTTGCCATTAACAAGAAGAGTGTTTTCATAGTTCAGATAATAACAGTACCAATAATGTAATCATTCACATTAAAGACAAAAGAATGAATTTACTGCTGCTTTTTAAAACAGCTAAATACAATTGAAAGTCATAATCCAAAACTCAGAGTGACTTTAGTTCCCCAACAAACGTCCTCTTATTATAAAGTGACTTGGCTCCTTCCAACAGCAATATCTGTGATTGTTGGTTTAGTATAAATTAATCACAACACAAAACCCAAAATGAAAAGTCTCTTAAGAATAATTTCAACTATAAACTGCACCAATGAACAATAGTGCACAATCCTAATTAAACACAACCATGCAGCTGTAAAAATAGACTAAAGCTGTCCAAAGCTATGGGTTGAGTTTAAAGGCTGGTTTGTTAGAGTGTTTTCTTAAGGAAGGCTGGGCCCTCTGTCTTAATCAGCCAATAAATTACTTCCTGCAATTACATTAAATAGAAAATTATTTTCAAATGGGGAGTGTTAATTGAAAATCAAAATTCAGAGGGAAGTTTAGAAATTACACACTGAATACAATTAGTGAGGAAAGGCTTCACCTCTACTTCATCAACAGTCTTCTGGTGATTCCTCCAGTGACCATTCAGGAAAGCTACCAATTTATAACATCACACACTTTGTCTTTTATTTTGCACCTACAAATACAAATGTGTATCAAGGTTTCAAATAAAAGATAGGCTGCCAAAAAAAAGCAATATTAAATCTGACTGTTCATCCTCAGTTCACATCATCATTAAGGGACAAGAAGAGGGGAAAGGTAAGACAATAATACTTAAAAACCAAGGAAGGCATACTCAACTTCAAAATCCCTCCCTTTAGCAAAGGAATTAACATTTTTTTGTTCCAAGAATACTTTTCCATATCATATTTAATTTAATTTCTTGTGTTTCCTTTAGTTCTCAATATGTTGTTAGCAGAAAAAAAGGTGACTCTTTTTCTTTTAGCTAGGTATTGCCCCCCTGTAGACATTTCCTTTTGATAAAATTGTTGGGCTTCTTTCAGGTTTGTTTTTTATTGATGGTTTTGTTGTAGTTTTTTGTTTCGGATGGTGATTTTCTTGCATTTTTTTTTTCTTTTTTTTTTTGCGGTACGCAGGCCTCTCACTGTTGTGGCCTCTCCCGTTGCGGAGCACAGGCTCCAGACGCGCAGGCTCGGCGGCCATGCCTCACGGGCCTAGCCGCTCCGCGGCATGTGGGATCTTCCCGGACCGGGGCACGAACCCGTGTTCCCTGCATCAGCAGGCAGACTCTCAACCACTGCGCCACCAGGGAAGCCCTGTTGCATTTTTAAAAGGAAAATGTGCACAAATTCTTTTCAATGCAGTTTTAAGTGTCTTGGATTTACTGATTATTAGGTTCAATTTACTGATTATTTTTTGCAAAATTATTTGTTATAGAATCCTTCAATTTACTGATTACATCCTCATTCATTTCACTACTTCTTTACTTTAGCTTTCCCTTTTACTAGACCAACTAAACTGTATTCTAGAAGTTGCAAAGATACTTGACTTTTGGTAATACCTTTACCTAGCATGGTAGTCATTGCACCATGGCTACTCTCCTACAAAAACTCATAAATCAAATATACACTTGCTTTAATGATTTAAAATATCACATGGGATGCTTACTTTTATTTTTAATCCTCATGTTAGTAATTTTTCATTACAAAAACTTTCACTCCCAGTGTATTAGAACAGTATCTTACTTTAGCTGCTGCCATATACAACTAATAAGCAAAAGAATTAAAATCCTTGTGAAAACGGTCAATTTCTATGTGACTTAACTTTGTTTTATTTTTGCACTATTATAACTTAAAAATCATTCAAATGAATTGTTTTTTTAATTTGTATTAAAAAAAAAATCTCCCTAGTTATACCCCTTGAAAACAGGGGTTTATAATGGAAGTGCTGACACAACCCTAACTAAAGCAGCGCAAATGTTGCCGCTATAATACACAAAATCAAGTTCTATTATTCTAAACTATCCTCGCTCATGGGATTTTTCTTTACTGTGCTCCCAGCCAAACTGCTGAAGCATGAAAAATTTAAATGCAATCAAATGCGCCCAATTCTACTTTACCAGAACAAGTGTCTACAGTGGTACAATCTTAAAAGGAGATGCAACAGATTTGTTTGGTGTTTTTTTTAACTGTTTATTTATAATACAGTGCATTGGAGATAAAATAAAAGAGGAAATTACACTCACATGGTACCAGTGTATTGACTACACAGAGTACATTATAATCAGAGAGAAAAACTACATTGTCAACTTATCACATTGGTTAAACAAGATGGTTTTCTGGGGCATAGCTATTATCAAGTAAAACCTCCAAAGAGAATAACATATCTTTGGACACATAAAACTAAATTCCCATCATGTGTTCCCGAGTTTGAAATGTCTCTGCCCAGCAGATCAAGTGAATTCCCAGGATGCCAGCCGTTGGGAAGAACTTCAGGGCTTAGGACTTTTGAAAATGAGATTGTAGGAGATAAAGTCTCCAGTAAGTGATAAAGTTTTCTAGGAAGCCAGTAGTAGTACCTCTAGGAAGATTATAATTATTTTACTCCAGAACCCCAGTATAAAAGCTGAATGTTTAGACCATTATCAACCTACGCAGACGGTAAATTTCCTTTATGTTCTTTAACAAGAAATCAAGATTAGCTGGTCCAAGACTTGATAAAATGATGAGGACTGGATATCTACACATTAAGTCCTCTATCTCAGAAAAACCTTATTTTCTAGAACTTTAAATCTTTCTTATTTTTTTTTAAATCTTTCTTATTTGATGGTGTTATTTAAAAAAGAAAAAACAGTTATTTTTATGTCTAAAAGTTAGGATTTTTTAAAACAACTTTCTCATAAGGCATAGTCACTTGAAATTAATTTTTTTTTTTTCTTTACCATTGCTTGGAAGGAATTCACCTCAAAACTATCATTTGGGACTGACATGATTATCCAAAGGAGCCACTGAATTTATTACAACAATATTTTTAACCTGTTTTTTCAAATGTTTTCATTACTTCTGAGATTATTATCAAATGGCATTCACTTTTTACGTGTGCTACATTTACTCAAAAGAAGCCCTGTTTTTAACATAAAGCAACATTTTAATAGTTGGTTTACTTAAAGAAAAAATTAAAATTTCAGGCCAACATTCACATTTCTTTTTGCAACTCAGCCCCAGGCTACCAAGGTAGACTTATTTCAGTCAGGTAGTTCACTGTTAATTTAATGCTGCAATTGATCTGATACTGAGAAATAAACAAATAATTTTCCAAAAATATAACACAGTGCCTCTCATTTTAAGGAGCATGAGTAACATATATGTTCAGCTGCCAAAATGCACAATATCCAGGAACCCCTACAAAGGATACCAGGCCACCCAGCCTAGGGTAAAGAATGATTTTAAAACCCTCTTCCTGTACCTCTAATTCCCACGTTTAAGTATTGGGGGGAGGGTGGACAGGCAGGGGGAGGGACCCTTATTTCAGACATTAAAATGAAGATAACCCTTTTAAAACTTTTCCTGCTTCATTCAGGTAAAGCCTGAGGGTTGTTATTGATTCTTGTACTGTTTTATCCAGCGCTACCGCCTGTCCCTCACTCCACCTCCAATCTTCCCTAGGCTTCTGCCAGGTTTTTCTCTCTCTTCTATCTCTTTAATAAGCAAACAAGAAAATTCCATGAAAAAGAAGCTTATAAGCTTTCAGAGTTACCTTGGAGAGTTATAAACCTATCTTTTAAAGTCTGTAGTGGCTCTTTCAGAGTATATATGGTAACATATACAGACAATATCTGTTAGAAGAAAACTCATTGATTTGAGTTAGTTGTCAAATCAGTAGTGATGAGGGAAATGAAATACACTGGAGCCCTTGAAGTATGTCTAAGAAAGGGCTTAAATTAATGGATTTTGACTTATTTAAGGCTTCTAATTTTTCACACCAAAGTTCCAAAACTGTATTCAAAGGCCTTCTGAGGTTCTTACAAAACAGGGACTACCTGGAACAGATTCTTCTCAAGTCATCAAAAGTTTGTGTTTCTAGAGTTTATATTTAGCTGACAATATTGCTGTCACTTTATATAGCTTAAGACTGTTCTTTGGACTAGAGCTCATATGTCTTGGAATGCTTTGACTCATGAATTGTTTCTCCTGATAATGTTACATCACGTAACCATCTCTGTCTAATTGGTTAGTATCTGCTGGAGGAGGCAGGCAACCAGCCTAATGGCTGGCCTGCCTGACTGACTGCCTATGGAAAACCTATAATTATTACATGTGTCTCTGAGTATCCAGTTTCTTCCTGGGATCAAAACAACTTGCCTTCATGTCACCTCTATCTATACTTTTTGCTTGATAGCAACAATACTGAATTTTTCCCAAAGCTTATCTACCAGTAACTTGTTGAGATCTTTGCTTTGGAAAGCCAGGCCCAGAATATATAAATAAAACCAGTCACCCAACAATAAGAGCAAAACCAAACAATGGCTACTATATATACACACTAACTAAGAGGATTTTAATCAAGCACAATGACTTTATAACTCAAATGAAAGACTTCTATGCGGCATGAGTGAAAGAAAGCTGTCTAAAATAATAGCAGAATGAATTTATTGATATACATTCACTTTGAATCTCCTCTTCACATGAAATGAGAACCATAATTTTTAAAGTGAATACCAAACATGTCTTTGTCAGCTTAAAACCAATCCACAAATATGGAAGCCCAATATGGATATCGTATCCAATTATCAATAAATATTATAAGCCAGGACAATAACTTCTCAGAGAGAAAGGGTAGGTAGGAAGCTGTCACTATACTTTTCCATTCTCATCTCTATTTCCACTTTTTAATATTGCCAGAAAAAAGAGAAAAATGAAAATTTATACTATATGAATAGTTTCAAAAAATGAAAGCTCACACATCGTGCCAGTGAGCAAAATTATATAAAGAAGCTAATCTCTGAGGTTCTCCTTTAGCTAAATAAAGCGAGCCAGCAATTTCTCTCTTTCATGTAATGAAATAAGGTATAAATTTCAGGTTCTTATCAAATAAGAGGAGGAGGACCAGGAAGAAGAGGAATGGGGAGGGGAACAGGAGAGGGTGGGGAAGGAGAGGAGAAGGGGGAGGGACGAAGGGGAAAGGGAAGAGAGAAACAGCCGTGGCTTTGCAGTTCATTTTCAGTTTGTCTACTTAATGAAAACCTCATTGTACAACCCTGAAAACCATTTCCAGCAGGCAAAGTATTTCTGATTCAGCAGAGGTTACACAAGCATCAAAGCAGTTAAATATAGGTGCCAAGCCACATTGCCAGGAGCTCTTAGTACTGTGAGTTAGTGTTACCTGACGACAGCTTAGTGAATATAAAATTACTTGTTTCTCCAAATGAAGACAATCAAATTGCCACCTTCCATTGTAATAATGCACAACTAGTGATCAGCAAAGTGCAAACATAATTACCATGAAGAAAACAAAAAATCAAATCTCTCTACAGAGTAAACACATCTATCTGGCTTCCCCCAAAAAGGAGTGCATTTCAATGCTGAATGCTGTGATGCAATCTTTGTTATTTAACAAGACTTATTAGTCTTACAGTAAATTAAAATGGAAAACAACAAGAAAGGCCAATTAACAAAAAGTGAATACAAATACCAATAAGAGTACTACAACTTTCCAGACAGAGTATAAGGCCTACAAATTGTATCACTGCCATTTGACCTGATAATGTTAAGTGTATGTCAGCAGCACCACCATTATAAAAACTACGCTTTCAGAGACTTCTTTCTAGCTTAGAAACCTTTCAGCAGGTCGAAAAAGACAGGTATTATCCAAGCTCAAAAGCTTTTATCTTAACTTTTCCTTAAAAGAAAAAAGTTATGCCTTATTGTGTTCTAAAGTGACCTGGATTTTTGAGGTTGAAAATTCACTTCACAAAATTGATTTATTATCTCTATCCAAGTTTAGAAAAATAACCAAGCATAGGCTACATGTCCACAGCTTTTATTACTGAGACACTCAGCATCTGGAATTCCTATCCAAATGTGGTGGCCAGGCTGGGCCGCTATGAAAGTGATTTCAGTAACCCATAGCTGGGTTAGTATTAAAGACCTAAAAATTTGACATGGTTTTCCCATACGCTGAAGATTTATAAGTAATCTATATAAATATAGATGTTGCTCCAATCAAACTGCTTTCTTAAAAGCTCTCTTACTAAAGTGATTTTCTATCTATCTAACTCAAAATTTAAAACACTCAGATTTACATCATACCTTCCAATACGGCAAAAACTATCTTTCCCATTTCAAAACACTCCTAACACAGGGGTTTTCTTCTTTCACCAATAATGTCTTCCTTTTCATTAAAATATGCTCAACATTGCTAATTATTAGAAAAATGCATATCAAAACTACAACGAGGTATCACCTCACACTGGTCAGAATGGTCATCATCAAAACGTCTACAGATAATAAATGCTGGAGTGGGTGTGGAGAAAACAGAACCCTCCTACACTGTTGGTAGAAATGTAAATTGGTGCAGCCACTATGCAGAACAGGATGGAGTTTCCTTAAAAGAGTAAAAATAGAGCTACCATATGATGCAGCAATCCCACTCCTGGGCATATAACCAGAAAAGACAAAGACTCTAATTCAAAAAGATACACATACCCCAATGTTCACTGCAGTACTATTTATAATAGCCAAGACATGAAAGCAACCTAAATGTCCATCAACAGATGAATGGCTAAAGAAGATTTGGTACATATATACAGTGGAATATTACTCAGCCATAGAAAAGAATGGAATAATGCCATTTGCAGCAACATGGATGGACTTGGAGATTATCATACTAAGTGAAGTAAGTCAGACAGAGAAAGACAAATATCATATAATATCACTTATATGTCAAATCTTAAAAAATGATACAAATGAACTTATTTACAAAGCAGAAATATATATTTCAATTAAAAAATTTAAAAAATAATGTACCCCTTTTTATCAGAAAGGTATCTTACAGATAATACCTGATATTCCATTTTTACCTGATATCTCTATTCTAAATAATTTCATTTAGAATCCTCTAACTCAAAAATGGACCAGTTGGGGCTTCCCTGGTGGCGCAGTGGTTGAGAGTCCGCCTGCCGATGCAGAGGACACGGGTTCGTGCCCCAGTCTGGGAAGATCCCACATGCCGCAGAGCGGCTGGGCCCATGAGCCATGGCTGCTGAGCCTGCACGTCCGGAGGCTGTGCTCCGCAACGGGAGAGGCCACAACAGTGAGAGGCCCGCGTACCACAAAAAAAAAAAAAAAAAAAAGGACCAGTTGAAGGAGAAGGGGTAGCACAGCAAAGAATGAAAGTGCAATGAATTAGGGACCATCAACAACATAAGATTCCCTGAGCTTGAATATCAGCATTTAAAATCAGACATTTGCAATCAGATAGATCATTCCTTTGAAGGATGCTTTCATCCTTTATAAACCCGAAATGGCCAGTCTTACATTGCATTCCTATTCCACCATTCCTCCATTTTATTAGGAAAGAGTGGAGGAAAGGGAGAGATGAAGGTACTGGGTTGACTTTGTGGCAAAATCAAAAGCAGAATAAGGACAGGAGAAACAGGAGAAAGGGAAAGTCTAAAGTCTAGTGCACGTTTTATTGTGATTTGAAATAAATTTCATATCATTAAGAGAAGTCTGCATGTGAGGAATAAGATAGTTTTAAAGGAAAGATCTTTTTCCTTCACCTTGCCAAAAAAGTTTTTTCCCTGAAGGACCTTACTTATAAGCTTAACACAATAAAAACCTCCCTACAAGGGTGGGGGGCTGGTGATGGTGGTGGCAAACAGTATTTTTTTAACTTCAATGATGAGTAATTTAATATGTTCCTAAAATTATGATCCTACAGAACATTCCTTACAATATAGTAATAATAAAAAGTGTCCACAAAAAGAGAAAAGGAAACCTATTGTCAGAAAATGTCTTCCAGACCCAGGGAGATAAATGCTTGTGTAAATATTATCAAAAGCTTATGGCAAGTGGAAGAACAACAGAAAACATTCATAGATTTTGGGGTTTTTTTTTAAGTTTATTCTATATGTTCCATGAAGATAGGGATTATGTCTGTCTTGTTCATTACTGGGTCCCCAGTGAGCAGCATAGTGTACAACACATCGTAGATAATTGATAATGTTGGGGAAAAAAGAGTGAAGAAAAATTAGGGAGGGAGAGATGAGCAAATAGCTTATTTTTTTTAAATTAAGGTGAATAGATAATCATAGAAAATGCCACTCACATGTTAATGCTGCCAACCTAAACATTATTCTTTCTCTATATTCTTTTTAACAAAATCTCATTCCTTAACATCTAAATCATTATTTTTATATCTAGATCCCCAACAATGAGCTCTCTTTCACCTCCCTGAAATACAACAGCCCTCAAATGACTGCTAGAAAAGTACATCAAGATTATACCAAGATATACTTTGCTATGTCATACTCAACAAAACAAAATTGGATTCATCATTTTCCTCAACACCCTCCCTCATCCATTCACACCCAGAGGAGTATCATGCCCAGCATGATCCAAGTTCAAAACATGAACCCTACATCCATCTCCTCTTTTTTATCCTTGCTCCTCATTGTCAGCCTGTCATTAAGCTCCATCAACACTTTCTTAATAATGTTTTCACGCTCACACCTTCTTACCACACTCATAATCACCTTAGTACAGGGCTTTATTACACTTCATACCTAGACTCTTGCAACAGACTGTAAACTGATTTCCCTAATTTCAGCATCTCCAGCTCAAAATCAATCTTACTGCCACTCCTATTATCAGGCCACTCTCTTGCTCGAGAAAAATCAGTGGCTCTCCCCTGATGACAGAAAAAGTCCAAACTCCTGACTATGGCATTCAAGGCCCTCCATCCAGATCCAATCAATCTTTCTAAACTTATCTTCTAGTAGTCTACACTTTAACCTTCTACTCCACTAGACTGATATACTCGGACTTCACTTATTGCTGCCCCCCAGACTTTGCTCTGCCTGTCTCTCCCTATTTCCCTCGCCTTCCTTTCTTATCACTAGGAAACCAACTGAGCCTATTCCAGGTAACTAGGTCCACCCTTCTAATCACTTCTAATAAGTGCTCTGAAATTTTATTTTTTATATAACTCATTCAACACAACGCATACTATCTTACACAATCTTTTTAAAATATATGCTATAATTATATGTTTATATGTAATCCCAACCAGATTACAAACTTTTCAAGGGCAAGAATAAAATACTAGGCTTCTCTGTATTCCCACAGCACCTAGTACAATATTTTGCACAAAGAAAACACTCAATAAATATTTGCCTAATTACTTAAATTTTATTAAATGAATAGGCAGAATTAAAATTAGGATATTATACTTAACCAGAGGATTTAAAGTAAAACTTCTAGATCTCTGTAAATAACTTGGTTTTTCAGGGCTGTCTCCTCTTCCCCCACCCTCTGGCCAATTAAATTCAGTTCATACTTTAAATGTTTTACATATTATGGAAAAAAACAAAAACAACAAATCATCAATCTATGTTGTTAGAAACATTCAAAAGATGGATAGATGGACAGACAGACAAACAGCTATGGATGGATGGATAGATGTTGGAGAGATGGTTGAAAAGATACAGAAATAGTATTTGCTAGACGTTTAGAAAGTACCAATCCCTATGCTGAGCACTGCTACATGTATTATCTCACTTAGTTCTCAAAACAATTATAGGAGTTAGATAATGTACATTATCCCTCTTTTACAGAAAAGGAAATCAAGGCACAAAATTTTGTATTTAAAAAAAATATTAAGACTTGCCTACGGTCATATCTAATTAATAAAGAAGGCAAAATTTGAACTCAGATGGTCTAACTCCAGGGCAGATGCTATTACAATTAAAGGTAACTGATAGTAAATCTAAATTAAATGAATTAACTATTTTCAATTATCATCTGAATTTTTCTTTATTAGTTCATATACTTCCTATAGAATTTTATTTTTAATATTCCGGTTGGATATACTAGATACTCATTTAATCCAAACATCAAAGAATTTTCTGTCTTCATTTTTCCCTTTTTCCTTCCTTTCTACTTCTAGGATTTGAGGTATTTAATTACTGGTTAACAACTATAAAAGGAGACGGGGAAGCAGAAAGGAGAACAGGTGACCTTCTAACCAACCCATTTGACTCTCTGACAGTTTGACAACAAAATTGGTTACAGAAGTAGTTAAATCTATTGGCACACAAGTCTTAAAGGTTCACTGTAGTTTTCATACAGTAAATTTTTTGGTCATTAACTATCCATGCTTGCCCTGGCATGCTTTTTCTGGGTAGCCTAGATGATCAGCAGTTAACTATATTCTTATACAGACAATCGTGACATAAAACAAGGATGTCACTTCCCATTCATTTCAAAGTCCAGAGAGGTATGAGATCCAATTTCTACCTTACAGCTCTTACCAGAAAAGCCATGCCAGAAGCATCATATACAACCGGAGCTGTTTCACTACAAAAGTAGGTGTTGAGGACAGCCTTGAGGGAAAATGAGATGAAGTACTTGAGCAGTATATATTTAACACACCACCCATCTAGAATTCATTTCAGGGAATGCAGAGTTAATTTAAATATCCTCTTAAAATCTGACAACCATATAACATTACATACACCCTAACTTCTGGGAGAAAAAACAGAAAAAGTCCATACCCAAGGGCATTCATTTTTATAAATTGTAATTCTCTGTGAAAGTTGAAGAAAGGTTTTCACTACCAACTGAAATTTCCACATTTTTTATATACACCAAACAGTCAAGATTCACAAATAAAGTGCTGCTATCTTGTATTTTTCCCTCATTACCTCCACCACCCCTCCCCATTCCTTACAGCTATTTGCTTGAAGTTTCTCACTTGCATTTGCTGGTAACATATTATCATAAACAGCTCCAGGAGATGAGAATCCAATTGTTTCCATGAATCATTGCACAGAATTGTTTGAGTTATCATTATAGAAGACAAGTATGACTACCCACTGTCTTGCACACCAAGGGATTCTTTACTAAGTACCTATATGCACACCTATCAAGCCACAGAAGTTCTAGTTTTCCTAAGCTTAGTTATGGTGGAAAAAATCCACATTATTTATCCAGCTTTGTTTTTTCTTCTCATATAAGCACCGCCTCACA
Source organism: Pseudorca crassidens (assembly GCF_039906515.1). Classification (NCBI taxonomy): domain Eukaryota; kingdom Metazoa; phylum Chordata; class Mammalia; order Artiodactyla; family Delphinidae; genus Pseudorca; species Pseudorca crassidens. The sequence goes on along the minus strand of NC_090304.1, from coordinate 39,619,212 downwards.
ATTTCCCAAAATAGAAACACTTTTACATGTCTCATCTATTAATTTTTTAATTTCTTCAAAAGTAAATCTTTTATTTGCATCCATGGTGCCTAGAACTGGAAAACTGCTACCAGTCTTAACATAATCTGCTGTCAGAAGGAAAAGTGTGGATTTGTAAAAAAGTTTAGAGCAGGGATTTAAATCCCAGACCTCTCATTTACTAGATCTGTGAACTTGACAAGTTACTTAACTCTCTGAGAGTCCCTGTCCCCATATGTAAAATTAGAGACAACACATCTTCCTGAAGATTAAATTAATATATTACAAGTACTACTTAGCATTTGGTAGGTATTAAATCAACAGTAACTTCCTTTAAATAAAAGTGCACAGAAAAATAGTTTGACTCAAACAAAAATTCTTAAAGAAAGAGATTCTGAATTTTTACAAATCACAGTAAATAAAATTTCCATGGAATACTTTTCCAGTGGCAATATACCCATGACCCAAAGCTAAGTGGGCCAGAGACTAGGACTATGTCAACAGGGTAAAATACATAGAAAACTATTTCCCAAAAGGGGTAGGCATGAGAGTGAATCACTCACATAGAAGAAACCAAGCATACAACATCTGCTGCTGAGAACTGTATTTGTGAGGATAACAGAGTCCTGGACTCTAGGTACCCATTCAGACCACCTGCTATTAACTTTTTTCCTTGATTTTCAACCAAAGCAGCCCCAACTTTTCAAGATTGTACCCCTTTTCTCAGAATTAATTTTTAAACAGAAGCAGCATTTCGGTATACTTTAATTTGACAATAAACAAAAAGTCTAAAATACTCTATCCTATGAAATGCACCAATACCTTTCAAAGCTTGCTTATTTGCTTTTCTATTTGAGAAATAGATGGATCAGTAATCCCTGGTCCCAAACTTTAAATGTTTAAAAGTGTTTCTTGTTTCACTCCATTTCGCATTTCTAAATCAAGTCTAAAATCAAGTTCCTACTAGTGTGCTACCCCAGCACATCCTCACGAGCTAAGAAAACAGCTTACCTTAAAGTTCCCCTCTCATCACAATTTACTTTAGAAAATCAACTTGAGGGGTCACAGATATGCTAGCCTGACTGTTTGGCATTTTAGTGAATTCATTACCACAAAATAGGTATTCTTAACTGTACCACAGCTCAAAAAGATGACAGGCACTAGTCTACTCCACATGCAGCTTAAGAGCACTATTTGCACTATTTGAAGCTGAAAGTTCCAACATCAAGATAAACTTGCCTAAGGACCAAACTCACAAACAGTTAGGTTTCTAGGACACCTGGATAAAGAAAGAAACAAATGAATGTTTTGAACCTTGCCAGGCATGATGGGGAACAAACACAGGAGTGTGTGTTACTCAGAAAAATGCAGAAGAAATATATGACAGAATAAAAAAGAGTAAATTGAAAAGCATTAATAAAACACTATTTTAATGCACTCACCAAAGGTCAATTTAATTTACTATAGTTTTATATAAATAATACTTCTAATATACAGTTATGGTATTAAATGCTATAAATCTCAACGTAATTTGAGCCTTGCTTAGTTATAGTAACTTGCAAACATTAATAATTTTAAGTTCTTAGTAAAAACACATCAGCAATTACCCAGTGGCCTGTTTGCCAGTTGTGTTTCTTTGAAATGTTTGTTGCAATTAAATATTTTCATTAGTGAAAATATTTTTTACCATAGTA